>NW_024423675.1:17668558-17971058 GCF_017311325.1 Ursus maritimus
TTTTTTTTTTTTTTTTTTTTTTTTTTTTTTTTTAAAGAGGAGAACATTCAGGTAGGGGGTTAAAAACTTCCAAAAACTTTATTATCCATCTAAAAATAAATCATTACTTGAGAACTGACAATATGTGAGGAATCTGCCTTTTAGAGATTTCTATTAGCAATGACTCAAATCTTCCCCATCTCGATCTACATTTTAGTCCTTATTTTTTTGCCAATTTTCAGTAAGGAATATGACATAAATGTCTTTAAAAATAGGTCAGCTGAGACTCTAGAGAGATGCGTGGGTTTCATTTTTACTTTTAATTAGTATACTAAATATGTGAAATCTCCTTGAATTTAAAGGAAGCTAAAGAAATGGATGGTATATCTTCAAAGGTAAATGCTTTAATCAGAAAATTTCAGTTTAATTAATTTTTTTAGCTCATACTTGTGAACATGGAATAGTAGAAATCTAAGGCTAAATGCTGTAACCATTGTGTTTAGCTTTGTGGTTTCACATTTATGTTTTATAATTCAGCAGAAAACAACTTGATTTGTTATCATGGAATGTGTGATGCTGAAGATAAAACTTTGGAAAAATACTTAATACTTCTGAAAAAGTTTTAAACAAATGAAGAGATGAGCTTTCGGATTACCACTAGTCTGAACAATTTTGTTCTGTCTGACAAATTCTTTAACCTCTGATATGTTCATTAGTAAACGCCAACTAATTGAATCCATCGACATGAAAAACCACAGGCAGAAATCTGAAGTGCATACATCATGCTGAAGGATTTTGACTCAGCCTCAGCAGTAATAGTCAGTGAGGTCAGGTCAAAGAGGGTTAAACCAAGCCAGGATATAGCCAAAGGAATACATCAAACGCTGATTTTAAAAGGGCAATTAATCTTAGACAGAAATGCTTCCTGGGGAATGAGATCTCAATCTTAAGAGCACACTACATGATGTAGCAGTAAAAATGAACATATACAAGCTTACAGAGCTTTTATCCTATGATCACAAACAGAAGGAGAGTGCTGTTTATCAGAGAAATACAAACCCATTTAAAAATACTTACATTAACTTCTTCCGGATCTATACTCACTTAGCAGTAGAGGTCTTAATGAACATATAATATCACAGTTAATATATGCCACATATCTCTTTCCATGCATAATTTTTATATTTTATATATTTTAAAAATTATTTCTGCCCCAAATATTCCCCGAGCCTTGGCTCTTAACGTTCTAAATAAGATTTTCAAAACATGTCTATGTTAATTTTTTCAAGGACTTTTGCTTATAATCTTTATATTTCTTAATGAGGAGGATATAAACCAAACTTTAAACCAAAAAAACCATAATTTACTAAATAATAAAAAGAAAATTGTATTAAATTAAAAGACTGTAAGACCATCTTAATAAACTGATTAAAAGCCTCCTGGTAATAATTAGATAAAAATGTGATAAAAGTTAGAAATTTAAACTTGTTCTTTTAAACTAAAAAAAACAAAATAAAACTTTGAAAATATAGCTTCAAATGTTTTTGATCTGCTTTCATAAAATGACCCAGTATAATTCTAGCTGAGTGTACTAGGGACCATTAATATTTGTCAAGTATGAATTACAGGATACTTCATTGTTTTATTTAAAATGTAAGCAATAATTACACTATTTATATATGGTCAGAGTGAGGTCTCACGGGACTGTTTTAATGAAGAGATGACTAGCTTTTAATCACCTGCATGTGTTATTATTTTGTTAAGGGAATTTTATTTTCTAGTGTTAAAGATGAAATATGGATTGTGCAAGTGTCTACACCCACTTTTTAAAAAGTCAGGTTAATTCATTTAACTTCTTGAGATTTAGATAAAGAACAATAGGTAAGAGGAAACCAGAGGCATCTTCTGACAGGTACAGTAACCTCATCCCCACTCAGGGAGAATAAGGAAAATTAACACTTTACAATTTCTTTGACTTCAGAAAAGACATACGTCAACGGACCAAGTAATTAACAGATTCTGTTATTACCAAGATTAGTCCGTACTGTCCATGTGCTGGGAAAAGCACAAAGATGGAGGGAGAGTGACACAGTCAAGGCAAAGAATTTCACTCATTTTAGTTTAGAATTTGATGGCAGGAAAGAAAACTGTATTATAATTACCAAGTTTAAACTGAGCCTAACAAATTGCTTCTGTCCAAACTTGAGTACAGATTTTTGCCCATGAGGGCTATATTTTTTAGCTTTTTGAACTCCCATTGTGAATGACACTACATCATTCTTTCACATAAAATCTGCATCCAGTGAGGGAGAGAGAACAATGAAGAGGAGAGAGAGTTAGGATGAGATTGAAAGGCCGAGTGACCAGTGACCCAGTCCGGCAAGCCAGACTCACAGTATCTCAGCACAGCTCTCAATGGGCCTTCAATGGTTACTTGCGAATTGCTAAAACTTCAAATAAATATGGGAACTACTGCTTACGGTCTTCAATGAAAAACTTTCACTAACAGCAACACTTTCAGAACCCCCTTGCCTTAAGATTTTTACATGAAATATATTTTAACAAGTGTATGACTGAGCTGACTGCAGTGATTAAGTAGATGCCCTAGCTTATTTCTTGCTTGTCAGAGCCAGATTTCTGGCATATTCTAATCATTTCTTAAAAAAAAAAAAAAAAAAAAGTAAAAATCAGTGGCATAGAACTCTTGCCATGATCTGATATATAAGCAGTTACAATATCGGTTTACATTTAAAGTTCATCATAAATCTATACCTTCTGTGCATACGTCAAATATCAAGTACCTGTCTCTGCAGAGTGGGATTATCAACAAATAAGAAAAAACTGCTTCTTTCTATTTTGTAAATTTCTTATTAGTTATTTGTAAAAAAAAAAAATTAACAAAACTGAAGGAAAGATGTTCATTATAAAACCTTGAAAAATATGATTATGAAATCTCACTTGAACAAATACTTTAAGCCCTACAACCATCCTATGAGGCTAGGAGCAGGAACTACCCTTATTTTATAGAATAAGAAACCTGGATCCATTAAAAAAAAAGAGAGAGAGAGAAAGAAAAAACAAACAACTAAATGATCTTCCAAATTAGTGTGAAGTTACAAAGGGATACTACAATGAAAACAAATTCTAAATGAGTGAAAAAAGAAGTACTGAAATTGTAAAGCCTATTACTCTTACTCCTAAACCCTCGCTCTGATGAAGTTTGGGGGTTTGTAGGTTTTAGGTTTCTGTGGCATGAATTTGAGAGAGAACTGAAATACCACCTCTTTTGGAGGGGGTCAGTGTCAGCATGCCTACAGAAGTGACGACTGTTGGCTCAAACCCCAAATCACAAGATATCAATCAACCAGCTTTAATTCTAACACTCAAAGGATCTGCCTCATACGAATAACAGGAGATTCAGATGTTTCTTTTCTCTAATTGCTCTGTCTGAAAAATATTATAGCATCAAACAGTTAATTCACTTTATAAACAACCTAATCTTGAAAAAAAGGTGAATGCAACATCTTCTACTTTTTTGTAAAAAACTGTTCTATTTCTCATAAAAATAAAGTAATATAACTTTTTAAAGATTTTATTTATTTGACAGAGAGAGTACAAGCAGGGGGAGTGGCAGAGGGAGCGGAAGAAGCAGATTCCCCACTAATCAAGGAGCCAGAAGTGGCGCTCATCCCAGGACTCAGGGATCATGACTGAGCTGAAGGCAGACACATAACCTTAACTAACTGAGCCACCCAGACACCCCTAAAGCAATACAATGTACTAACCAAGCAAACAGATCAATCACTTAGCTCCTCGGTGCTTTCCCCACATTTCTGACATCACTGAAAATTTTCTTCACATTAATGGGAAAGAGGTAGAAAAATCTGGCTAGTCTCTCACAGCAAAACAGAGTAGGGAAATTTTATTTTTTATTTTTATTATTATTTTTTTAAAGATTTTATTTATTCATTTGACAGAGAGAAAGACAGCTAGTGAGACAGGGAACACAAGCAGAGGGGAGTGGGAGAGGAAGAAGCAGGCTCCCCGCTGAGCAGGGAGCCTGATGTGGGGCTTGATCCCAGAACTCTGAGATCACGCCCTGAGCCGAAGGCAGACGCTTAACGACTGAGCCACCCAGGCGCCCCCAGGGTAGGGAAATTTTAGATGAGCATTTTAGACCGGGTATTACCCATAGCAACCAGCCCCTGGATAGCTGGTGAAGGATTCTACTTCTATAGTGCTCATGCGTTATGTCGAACCTGGTTTCTCCTTTTTATCTAATTTCTGCTTATCTTTTAAGACAGCTCAGTCTTCACTACCTCATCCAGAATAGATAAGAGCAATTCCAGGTGCTTCCTAATATTCTTTGCATATCTCCATTCCTGCACACACCACATCTGGGCATCTTTCTGCCCATTCCAACTATACCAAAGTTTCATAACAGCAGGAACTACGTCTCACACCTCTTACTGTCTCCAGTGCCAGAAGTCAGTATGACGCAAAGGAAATGACTGACAAAGAATAAAATCCACAACATCAAATGGAAACCAAAAGTTAAATGGCAGTCAGGAAGGGTCTCAAGGAGTAAATAAATTCCCAGGAAGCAGAGCAGAAATGGAAATGCGAAAAGCCAAGTGGCTACAGGGATTGTACTTGTGGGTAAGAGAGATGCTGGGAAACTTCACTGATTTGCCGTGGAGTGTAAGTCTTTCCCTACACATAGACTCTATGTGTACAACAGCATATATGAACTCAGGTTTCAACTAGCAAAACTGTGACAGAGGACTGATCACCTGGAACCCTGATATAAACTTATCACAGTGAAAATGGACATTTTTATCCTCGTAAGTCTAGCTTCCTAGGTTCTTCTATATTACATTAGAAAACTGGGAAATAAAATATGATTGGGCAAAGCTTGTAGGTGTTTTGTATTCTCTAAAGTAAAAGAATAAAAGCTATGTTCTTAAATTTTTGTTGTTGCTTTTTTGTAAGTTGTTTTTAATGAATAAAGAAAGAAGTATTTCGCTTCAGGTCTGGTACTGAAGCTTAGCTCTGAGTCACTGTAACTACAGCTGACACCACAAAAAAAATTTACCTGAGCTCACCTTTGGTTATTTCCTGTTACCTCTAATTTGGCTAACTCCTCTAGCCACTTACAAAACAAAACAAAAAAAGGAACACACAAAGCAGCTCATCATTAGTTACTCGAGAACAATGACCTAAAGCACGTCTTCATAAATATTAGTACATTCTACTTTCGTATGATGAAATAAGGCAAAATTCCTTCATGCATGAATCACTTGTTGTAAGTAGTAGACAATGGTGCCACATAACATTTATGAAGTACTTTCTCTTTTTATCATGTGATGACAGCCAGTTCTTATCCACACACACCCAATCTTAAAGTCTTTCGCTTTCAACTTAAGTCGGGTGCAGGTGTTTCAAAATGCTTCACATCTGACAATACCACAGGTGTACCGAACCAGACAGTAAACAGTTCTTCACTGAAACAGTGCCTTGATGTTTTGGATACTCCCCACGGATCCTGAAATGACAGTTATTTTCCAATATGATGTTACAAAAGGAAGAGGCAAATAAAAGTTTTTCCAAAGATAAGATAGTGGTGTTAGAAATGCAGCCTCCTCTGGTATGAAAGGTACTATCAAAAGTACCTCAAAAGTATAGGTGCTATTTCTATCATTTCAATGAAGCCTGTGTACAATATGTGTGTGTACTCTAATCAATGTAAGCACGTGACAGCTGGGAAGAAGTCTGTCACAAAGATATCCACCTATCACCTCCGTGATTGCCTAAACGGCAGATCTGTGGATTAGAGCCACAAGTGGCTACCTCACCGGCCCCCTTCAAAAAGAACGTAAGGGAAATCACATTGCCTATTCTCCGGTATGGATGTTCAGGTTGGGCAGGCTACAAATTTAGGAGAGAATAAAGAGCCTTTAAAAGAATCAAACGCTTCACAAATCTGTGTGTCATTACCGTGCAGGGCCACACTAATCTGGTGTGTATTGTGATCTGGGTGTAGGAATGGCAAACGAGCACGAACATACATTCTGACAGAGTGCGCCAGCTCAAAGCATGTGACTGCTTTTCATTTTCATGTCTGAATCTCATAGCCACCATTTTATAAGTTCAACAAGAAAGTGGGCAGAATTCTACAGAGGAACATTAAAAAGAACAAAATGGACAAAACAACAACAGTAGAAGTTCAGGTTCCTAAGATCATACCAGTAAATACCATAGGAGAGAAAGCAAGCTCAGATACTAAACATAAATCATATAATAAAGAGTTAGGAAAAAGCAAACATTTCAGAATGTTATTTTAAACTAAACAAAAAACTTAAAAGGTTCAAACCATGAAAATGAAAACAAATGGAAGCACGCTAAAGCAAAAAAACCAATAAACCAGGAGATGGAGATTTGAGTTCTAGACCTAGTTCTTCAACTAAGAAGCTAAGAGACCCTTAGCTACTCATCTAAGAAATCAAGGGACTGAACTAAATTAACTTTAAGGTTCTATAATTAAAGATTCTTTAAAGATGTCAAATATCAAATTAACACCCAACCAATTTCTTCCTGTTCTCCTTTAGGAAATTTCCCCTCATCACTCTGTGTCTTTGTTAATTTTGCTGCTGGCTGGGGCATACACCATTATAGAACAGTCTTCTTCCAAGGGTTTGAATTTCTTTGTGATGTCCTCACTCAGTAGGCAAGGATCTTATTTTTTTTTTTTTTTAAGATTTTATTTATTAGAGAGAGAGAGAGAGTGAGAACACACAAAAGCAGGGGGAGCAGCAGGCAGGGGGAGAGGAAGAAGCAGGCTGCCTGCTCCTGATGCAGGGCTTGATCCCAGGACCCCAGAACCATGACCTGAGCTGAAGGCAGACGCTTAACCAACTGAGCCACTGAGGCGCCCCAGGCAAGGATCTTATAAAGAAGTAAATTTTAAATGACATAAAATTTTTCAAAGTAGATTGTCAAAAATCATCTAAGAAAAGAACAGTAAAGGGGCACCTGGGTGGCTCAGTCAGTTAACTTTCCGACTCTTGATTTCGCTTCAGGTCATGATCTCATGGGTCCTGGTATCGAGCCCCATATCAGGCTCCATGCTGGGTGTGGGGCCTGCTTAAGATTCTCTTTCCCTCTCCCTCTGCCCCTCCCCCAGCCTCACTTTCTCTCTAAAAAAAAAAAGAAGAGTAAGATAGCCATTTCAATTGCTCTTTTTTTTTTTTAAACTGAAGTAGGTATTATATGAGTTTCAGGTGTACAACACAGTGATTCAACATTTATATACATTATGAAATGATCACCACCATTAAGTCTAGGTACCATCTGTCACCATATAAAGTAATTTCAATTACTCTTAGTTAATAAAAGCATTTTTTCAGTGTTCTTTAAAATACTACAAAGTACTAAAAAAGAATGAAAAATACAGTACAGAGAAATTAACTGAAAGCCAATGCTTGCAAATGGGACAGGTATGAAGTGTATGAGTCCAATTTCTGTTAGCAGTAAAAAATGATTAATATCTTAATTATACTTCAAATGGAAAAACTAATCTATATTCCCAAATCCTCAAGAATGTGACAAAATAGACATTAAACAGATTTAAAAAGAAAACAAACAAAAAACCAACCCTTATGGCATGGAAAAAATGAAATGGAACGGTAAGATTATTCCTGAATCAATAAAAGTTACTGGGGGTTTCTCAGTGAAAATTTCTGTAACCTTAGTTCAAAAATAAAAGTTTACTTAAAAAGCTCTATAAGGAGATACAGGAAAATGGCAATACTGATTGTCCCTGGAAAGGGAAACTGAATTAGGGTTTGGTAGATATAGGTAAGGTGAGAGAGTTTTCAATAAATTCCTTTATATACTTTCTGATTTTGGAATAATATAAATAAAAATTTTTAAATTATTTAACTGAAGATAATACATAAAAAAACTTTAATAGGGCCTCATCAAAATTAAACATTTTTACTTTTCAAAAGAAAATTAAGACATGTCATAGACTAGGAGAAAATAATAGCAAATCATATGTCTGATAAAGACTTGTATCCTGGGGTGCCTGGCTGGCTCAGTCAAAAGAGCGAGCGAATCTTGATCTCAGGGTGGTGAGTTTGAGCCTCATGTTGGGTGTAGAGATTACTTAAATAAATACAACTTAAAAAGAAAAAAAGACTTGTATCGAGAAAATACAAATAACTCTCGAAACTCAGTAGTAAGATGAAAACTCCATGAAAAAATGAGAAAGGCATCTGAACAGACATTTCACCAAATATACCTACAAATAACAAAAAGTATATGAAAACATACTCAACATCATTAGTCGTTAGGGAAATAAAAAATAAAACCAAGAGATACCACCACACAACCACTAGGATAGCTGTAATAAAACAAAAAACGTATGTTGCCAAGGATGCAAAGCTGGCAGGACTGTAAAATGACGCAGCCACTTTGCCAAAGTTTAGCAGTTTCTTAAAAACTTGAACACAAACCTACCATAAGACCTAGCAACTCCATTTCCAGGAAACCGCTCAAGAAAAATGTAAACGTATGTCCACATAAAAACCTGTATGCAAATGTTCGTAGAAGCATTATACATAAAAGTGAAAAGCTGGAAACAATCCAAATACCCATCGGTCAGTGAATGAACAAAATATATACCCAACTGATTACTATTCAGTAATAAAAAGGAACAAACTACTGATACATGCTACAATATGGATGAAACCCAAAAACATTACACTAAGTGAAAAAACCAGTTGCAATTTCATACAATTGCATTTATGCAAAATATCCAGAAGAGGTAAATTACAGAGACAGAAAGCACACCACTAGCTGTCTACAACTGACAGTAGGAGCAGAGATTAGCTGCAAACAAGCACAGGGGAATTTTTGAAGTGGTAGAAATGTTTTAAAACTAGATTATGGTGATAGTTGCACAACTTACAAATTTATTAAAACTAAAAATTGAAGTACCAAAAACTTATTTAACTGAAACTCTTACTGAAAACTAAAATTACACAGCAATACAGATAGACTACAATTTCTCCTATGGTATTATAATCAACTTAATGTTAACTATGCCATGATTTAACGATCCTAAATACTGTCAGGTAATGACACAAGGAAAGAATTCAGTACGTGAAATACTGAGCAAACGTTTTTACCCTAGCATGAGAGATATGAAGATATGTAAGACACCATCAAAAACCTTGCCTATGGAGTCTAGTAGAGCACAGTGGTGACAAATGATACAGTAAGACCTTATACAGTAATATTGATAACCTCTTAAACCAATGCAACTTGTTTAATTTCAACAATTTTGAATAGCAGTCAGTGATCTTTTTCATTAATCCTTGCTGGTACTGGTTCTGATGGTATTTGAGATGCCCCCCTCCACTCCTCCTACTGAGCATTTGTGCACACTAGAAGAGCTAGACACAGGAATGCCAGAAAAGGCAAGCACATCTGATTAAGGGAAATAGTTACAGTCATAAACCAAAGGACCTATTTTGAGTTCCATATTCTTTGTTTAGTCATTTAGGCTGAAATATCAGCATTCTCCTAGTCCCACTTTGTTTCCAATTATGGTTGTTAGGCAAACTATTTCTTTAGACACTACATGTTTGTTTTGTTTTGTTTTTAAAGATTTTATTTATTTATTTGACAGAGAGAGACAACCAGCGAGAGAGGGAACACAAGCAGGGGGACTGGGAGAGGAAGAAGCAGGCTCCTAGCAGAGGAGCCTGATGTGGGGCTCAATCCCAGAACACCGGGATCACGCCCTGAGCTGAAGGCAGACGCTTAACGACTACGCCACCCAGGCGCCCCACACACTATATGCTTTTTGAACTGTATGATACAGTTAGTCACATAAGTAATAATACAATCACCCCAACTTAGAATATGTTAATAAGAAACATACCATTATCTACTGAAGTTATATTGTTATAGTAATATTAATATATTTATTAATGCCTAACCTCTTTCCATAAAGGATATAAAGTAGCAAGTTAAAAATTTCTCTATATAATAAATACAAGTCTGTACAACATATTAACAAATATAGTAACATTCCACTGAAATTTCCCCAATTGCTTGGTAACCAACAGAACTCTGATTGCATCATTCAGTAATAGGGTGATGATCAAATTACAGTACATCGATATGAAGGACCATAGTGCTGCTATTTAAAAAAACAGCTTTAAAGAATTCTTCTTGACTAAAACTATGCTCATGTTGTGTTAGGTGAAAGATGCAGCAGGACATACAATTTTATAAATACATATATACTCCTCTTAAATACACAAGTGTCTATATGCATGTGTGTGTCAATTGTGGTCTCTATGAGTTAGGGGATGATAGCATTTTTTTTCTTTTATTATTCTCTGCATTTTCTTTGTGTTCCTTATATTGCAATTAATAAAACAGAATTCAGCAATTTTTATATTTTTCCGTTGCCTACAAGAAATTAATTTTAACCTAAACTACAAAATGAGGACTATGAAATAGGGTAAGTTCTTAATTGCACATGGGAAATGTCAATGCCTAAGAGAACAATGCTGAAACATTAGGAAGTGGTAGAAAATTCAAAGAAAATACTTATCTATTATTTAGTATTTTGAACTTTAAAATATCAACCAAAGGAAAGAAAATTTTTTTTACCATCTCTTATTCCTTTAGAATGAAGAGACACAATGCAAAATGTAAAACAGTATTTACCAGAACTGAACCCACAAATGAAAGACCCAGGGCACCAGAGATGTGGTAAGAGAGTAATTAAAAAGCAGTATTATTTTATTTTGCCAAAGAGAGTCAATTCCTTAATTTGTTAGTGTCAATTTATAAAATAATAAATTAAACATTAAATGCTTCTGTTTCAAAAGACTGTTCCCTACGAGATAATGAAAATATTTTCCTAAAGTAACCAGTAAATGTTATTTATAAATGCAGAATGCTTATGTTACACTTCAGTTAACAAAAAGAAATGAAAGAACTGTTTTAATGTTGCTGACTGTATTACCTTCAGGAGCAATTGCAGAAGGACAAACTTCTTTGAGGAGATCGCCCAGTGTATGCAATTGTCCATCTGCAGCCACAGGACGAAAAAGCTTCTGAATGAAAGGTCGTTCAGTTGTTGTCTATTTGGAAAATGAAAAAAGAATTCCAACAATTAAGTCTTTGTTGCTGTGAATTACAAATTAATAGATCAGAAATTTAAAGCTGGCATCAGATGCCTCCGGAGATAGTGTAATCAGAAGCATATACAATATCACGAATGTGGTAACAGTACCAAAAATGCTTAACATAAAATCAAGTAAATCTAATCATGAGAAGCAATCAGACAAATCCAAAATGTGTGACATTCTAAAGACAACTGGCCAAAAAAGGAGAGAAAAGAAAACACAAGACAACTGGCTTCAACTCTTCAAATAAGTCAAAGGAAGAACAAAACAATATAAAAAGATTAAAAAGGATCGGTGAGATATAACAACTAAATACAAAAATAAATCTTGACTGAATACTGGGTGGGAGGGAAAAATCAGCTATAAAAGACATTTCTGGAATAACTGGGGAAATGCATAATGAACATTAGATAATATTACTGAATTAACGTCAAATTCTTAATGATTATAAGGACAATATCCTTTAAGAAATTCACGCTTACATATTTGGGGATGAGGGGCTATGCTGTCTGAAACATACCTTCAAACGGTTGAGTGAGCACAAGCACACCTGAGTATAAATGTGGGAAAATGTTAACTACTGGTGAATCTAGGTGAACGGTATACAGTCTTAGTTGTTTTATTATTTTAATTTTTCTATACATTTGAAAATTTTCAAGAAACAGACTTATAAATAGAGAACAAACTGACGGTTGCCAGAGGCGAGGAAAGTGGGAGAATGGGAAAAGTGGAAGAATGGGAAAAGTGGGTGAAGGGGCGTGGGAGATCCAGGCTTCCAGTTAGGGAATGAATAAGTCACAAGGATAAAAGGTACAGCACAGGGAATACAGTCAATGGTACTGTAATAGCGTTGTGTGGGGACAGATGGTAACCACATTTGTGGTGAACACAGCATAATGTAGAGAGTTGTCATATCATTATGTTGTACACCTGAAATTAATGTTAATGGTGTATATCAACTATATTCAAAAAATTAAAAAGAAAAATAAATCAGAATCCAAAAAAAATTTTCAAAATACCAGATATAGCATTTCCTCTGACAACTATTATTAGCAGTATGTCATAATTTACTGCTAATAATTTCAACGTACTGCCCACTTTTAAAATTCAGTTTCATTTATAGGAGCATGACAATGATGAGGAAAGCCTCATGACACACAGTGCAGAGGCCCTGAAATCAGCCACTGTATGAACAGCACGATCACTTATGCACTCTTATGATTTTGCATCTAGTTTCTTTGGAAAATTGGGACATTCTGTATCTCTTCAGTTTGTTGTGGAAAAGAGTGAAGAACTATGCCAAGCACACAGAAAGAGACAGAGAGAGAGAGAGAGAGAGAGAGAGAGAGAGAGAGGGAGAGAGAATGAATGAATGAATGTTAAAGATAATAAACACCCTGTCCCCAACTGTTATTTTAAGATGTTAAGTTTTTATATTTAAGTCTCCATGGATAAAAAATCATAAAAACATACAAGAAGAGAACAATGCCATATATTTTATAAGAATACTTGATAAGTAAATATACTCATATATTCATTTTTACATGTAGTATTTACATACAGTATTTTAAAAAATTTTTACATATTTTTCATATATTTTCATATAGTGCTTTATGATAAAATGATTTCAAATACCTAACCATTAAAGACAAGTTTGCTTCTTTTTTAATCACAGAGGTACACCTCGATTTCTTCAATATTACTATTATAGATTTTGTATAAAAAATAATCTGCTTTTAATATGGACATAAACTAAAATGTAAGAAAAATAGACATGATTACAAGCTTGTGAGCTACCTTTCCCCAGCTTTTTTTTTTTGTTTCTTTTACAGTAGATTTCACACCGACAATGGAGCCTAACGCCAGTATCAAACTCAGGACCCTGAGATCAAGACCTGAGCTGAGATCAACAGTTGGGACGCTTAGCTGACTGAGCTACCCAGGCCCCCCTACCTTTCCCAGCTTTATACTATATATTCAGTGGACACATAAATAAATGTTAAAAATAGTATTCCAATAATAGTTAAGTATCTGTGTAAAAAAGCCTTGATAACTTGATAAAATCTTGATCATTAATATGCATTGAATATAAAGCAATTCATTTCACTAATTGAACTCTATGGATTTTTTTAAAAAGTATGACTGATATCCTTCAATTTAGGAAGTTCATACATTTCACACAAGATGAAACAGAACGATGTGATGCACAATCAAGGATTAACTATGTGACGACAATAAGGGCTCGGGGAGTTCAGAGAAGAAATAAATGAATAGAGGACCGTAGTAATAATTTAAAATAGCCACCACCCACTTACGGTTTTCTATCTTCCAGGCAATGAAGAGGCTTTTAAGACTTTTTAGCAAAGGAAGTGACGCGATGAAAGAGGCTTTTCTGAAAGCTAATGGAAAGCAGCACTGTGTACGAGGACTTGGTTAAGAGGTAACATCAGGAAGACGAGTGAGAGGCTGTCTGAATAATGCAAGCCTACGTGATGACAACTGGGGTTGGGGCAGAGGAAAAGGAGGGTCAGGACTATACGCCCAATTAAAAAAAAATAAAGTGTATCATGCATAGTCTGATCTGAAAACACTAAGATTTTCAGCAAAGTCAAAAAATTTTTTTTCAAGATTTATTCACTCCCTACTTAGTGACAAAACTGTGAGGTGAATAGCTATAATAATACATATTATAACAACCTGAAAGCGATAGGCTAAAAAGGCCGCAAGTGGGCTTAGCTAGATATCAAAAACCAGAAAGTGTCCTTCACTCCTATTCCTAGAAAAATGGCCTATAATTTCTCTGTAGCTCTCTTTTTTCTACTCTCCCAAATCTGAGCAGTGATAATAAAGGTATAACTTCAACAACCTTTATAATGATGTTATTTGCTTGGGTGGAGGAGAAAAGGCCTTGTAGTATTAACATATTCTAAGTTCTGTGGAACAGTAACCAAAAAAACTCTCATCAAAGTGCTGTTTCTCATGTAACAACAACCTTACTTTAAAAGAACAATTACCCAAATGCCTCAATCAAAAATGTAATAAACATCTTCTATTTAATATTTATCAGACTACCTTTATATTCTTATTAAAATTTAGTATTCTAGAAAAGAGCAGTTAAGTGTCTGAGTAAGTTACACCAAAGATTATGAAAACGACTCAATTTTGGGAGTTACTGCCCCTTAAAACAAAAGCCCTTCACAGATGGATCATGCATTCAAGTACTGGACAGAGGTTCAGAAGGGCAATGAGAATGGAGGGTAGATTCATGCAAACTTCTTGGCAGATCTCATTAAACCTAAGCTGAAGTTCTGCAGACAAGACTAATATGCTAGAAGTATTTAAAAGCTATCTTCCTCTTGAATATATCAAGAATTTTAAAGATAGAAAAAACTTTACGAACATGAATTCCGCAAACTCTGATTTAGTATACATGAAACTGGACAATACTAACAATATCCATGTAATCTGAATCTTAGCCTGACAGACAAGAAAGCTGCTCCAACAGTAACATAAGACAATACTTAATCTAGCCATTTCTTTGTGAGTATGCAAACTATTTTCAGTGACTTCCAAGAGGTAGTATTGCTCTCTCATAAGAAATAGTATGACTTCATAAACTCATCTTTGAAACTGCCCTTGCTACTTTAACAAATATGTTACTCATTTCTTAAATACACCAAATAGAACATAAAATTGGGGTGCTACTGGCTGGCTGCTCCTCATCCCTCCTCTTCTCATGTACCCTCACCAATGAAACAATAACTTTTCCTGTATGGAAATGTTATGTGGTTGATTTTGCCTTGTAGATACATGGAACAGAGGCAAAGGAATCAAATTTATAAAAATGTTAAATCTGTAAAAGTTTAGTGAATCTTATACATTTTCTTAAAGTGACAGTTCAAGAGTTACCCTCAAATTCTTAAAGATGATGTGTGTTACAACTATTGTGTAAACTGGAAGCTAATCCTATTATTAATCTTCTATCTAAGAAATAAGAGACAGGGAAAAGGTTTATTTCCAACACAGCCAAACAGGTTAACCAAACAGGTTAACATTAAAGCTGATAAAACAAGAAATGCCGACTTATTATGTTAGGCTGAAAGATAAGACAATGTATGGACTTTAAGAGTAAAAGGGACAATGGATATATCATTAAGACCAAGTTTGATTCTTATGAGTTCATAAAGTACGTACTGCAACAAAAATGCGAGGCAGTTGTTGAAGAGCACAGGCTTTGGAGCCAGAAAGAACTGGCTTTAAGTCCAGGTTCTGTCATTTATTACAGACCCATTGGCACAGTTACCCAACTTTCTTGTGCCTCAGTTTCCTCAACTATAAAACAGGAATTATATATATGTACACATATATGCACAGGCATAAACGGACATAATATCTAAATTGTAGAGTTTCTGAAATAATAAAATACAAGCACAGCACAATCATGGTACATATGACCACCTAAATACACATCCTAAGACATGATCAACAGTTTTAGTTTTATCCCAGTTTAGCAGACTTAAGTTTATTCAAATCTTATTTTCTCTTAAGTTCAATTGTCTGGATGCTAAATCATGAAATTCAGCTTAAAGGAAATACTGATACACTGGACATCATGAAAATAATAATAATAAAAAAAACCCCTTTTGTTCTGTTAAAGATCCTAAGAAGATGAAAAGACAAGCCATAGACTGGGAGAGAATATCTGTAACCTCAGTTCCAATAAAGTTCTTATTTCTAGAACACATAAAGAACTCTAAAATTGCAACAGTAAAAAAAGCAAAGAATTCAACTAGATAATGGGCAAAAGACAGACATTTTACCAACGAGGATATAAAGACAGCCAAAAAAGCACATGAAAAGATGTTTGACACATCATTAGCCATTAAGGAAATGCAAATTGCCATACCCCAATGCATTACTACACACCTACAAAAATGTCTAAAATAAAATGCTGGTGAGCACGTGGAGACACTAGATCACTCATACGTTGCTGGTGAAAATGTAAAATGGTAAAGGCCCCTCTGGAAAAGACTGTGGTAGTTTCTTACAAAACCAAACATGTATCTACCATATGACTCAGCAATTATACACTTGGGTATTCCCAGAGAAATGCAAACTTAGGTTCTCAAAAAGCTCATACATAAATGTTCATAGCAGCTTTACTTGTAATACCACCAAACTGGAAATAATCCCAATGTCCTTCAGCAGGTGAATGGTTAAACTATCTATGGTATATCTATACCATGGAATTCTACTCAGCAGTAATAATAATAATAAATTATTATAATAATGAACAACCCTATTAATATATGGAATAACTTGTATGGAACTCAAGGGAGTTATGCTGCATGGAAAGAGCCAATGTCAAACATACATACTGTATGATTCCATTTATATAACATTAGTAAAATGATAAAATTTCAGAAATGAGAACAAATTCATGGTTGTCAGAGGTTAGGGAGAGGAAGAAGTTAGGTAGGTGTCTGTGGCTATAAAAGGGTAGCCCCGGGGCACCTGGGTGGCTCAGTCGGTTAAGCAGCAGCCTTCAGCTCAGGTCATGATCCCAGGGTCCTGGGATAGAGCCCTGCATTGGATTCCCTGCTCAGTGCGGAGCCTGCTTCTGCTCCCCTCCCCCTCCCTCTTTTTCTCTCTGTCTTAAATAATAAAATCTTAAAAAAAAAAAAAAAGGGTAGTCCAAGGAATGTTTGTGTTGGAACAAAACTAATGGAATATGAACAAGGTTTGTGGGTTGTATCAATGTCAGTTTCCTGGTTATGATATTATATTATAGTTATACAAGATGTCAAGAATGGAGGAAACCAAGTGAAGGGTATAAAGATCTTTCTGTATTATTTCTTAAAACTGCATGTGAAGATTATACATGTTAAACTGATGTAAAGCATTTAGAACAATGACTAGCACATAGTAAATGCTCAATAAGTGCTGTTAATGTTCTCATCAAATGTGACCTGACACTCAATAGAAATGTACTGAATACAAATATGTATTTTGTATTGAGTCATAAAACAAAACATGCAGGATTATAAGAAGATATACTAATCTCACAGCCATCCTGTCACTACATGGCATTACCGATATTTTACTGTTTTGGTCATATATGTTGTATTAACATATAATATGAATTAGAAATGTTGGTTTTGTCAAAAATTACAATTTACAGCTAGAAGGGTACACACCTGGCTCACTGACCATGGAGTCAATGACCATAAAGAGGAGGAAGAATCCCATCAGATAGTAAAAGGAGATTCTATTCACTGAAACAAAATGAGACTAAAAGTTACGAAAGAGAAAAACAAAAATTCAGCAAGGATACAACCTAAAAGATGCTCACTAGGTGCACGATAATTCACTGGGTTGTGAACCTTAAAAATGGCCTTCAGTAAAAGTCAGGAAGGTGGGAAGGAGTACGGGGTTAGGGGTCTCCCGCTGAAACAGCAGGCAGAATCTGATGATGACAAAGGACCTGGTTGTTATAAAAGCTTGCACAGAATCAAGGATGCCTGCGTGGCTCAGTCAGTTAAGCGTCTGACTCTTGTCTTGGCTCAGGTCATCATCTCAGGGTCCTGAGGTTGAGCCCTGTGTTGGGCTCCTCGCTCAGCGGGGCATCTGCTTGAGATTCTCTTTCCCTCTCCCTCTGTCCCTTCCCCCGCTTGTGCACGCACGCTCTCTCTCTCTCTCTCAAATATATAAGTAAATCTTAAAAAAAAAAAAAATGCTTGGACAGAATCATCCTAGTAGTAGTATCTAGGTTCAGGATCTCCAACCACTGACCTGAAACCCTGTAAAGTGATCATTTGCTCCGGTGAGCCTTAGATGGGTATTCTTAAACAAGTATTTTATTTATACTTTATATATGTTGCATTTCCCCAGGTGTAACAAGTTTCTACGTCATTAGCTACTTTGTGTGTATACTTTGTAAGTTCTCAGAAATAGGATGATTAATCATTCACTACATTTATAATTTTTTTGATTTATAAGAGTTCTGTAAGTATAGCAGAGGGTTTCATTTGTTAGATATGTAGGTATTTTTTTAAAAATCAGCTATACTGAACTTAACAAATTAGCAAAGTCTATGTGTTGATTAACAAAGAATATAATTTGATTTGTTTCAATAGCCATATAAATAGTTCTAAGTCTTTTAGAAGAACTGAATCTGAAGGAGGATAAATTAGATAAATAGTAAGAAGTAAAAAGGATTGCTCTCATTTGTATATAAAAATTACTATATTTATAACCAGCATAAATTAAACTGAAAGACATTATAAAAACTAGATTTTACCATTTAAAACTCCAACATAACACAAATAACTGTATGTCATCCACGCACAGAAGCTACCTCCAATATCAAAAAGCTCACCAACAAAATCAGTGTACTTTCATTTGACACACAATTTTAAAGTATGAACTAAATTTAATAATTTGAAAAGCTTTACATGATAAGCAGTGAAAGTTCATTGTTACCAAGATGGTAACAATGATGAAGACTGATGTAACTTTTCTTATAGATTCCGAGGTAAAAACAACAACAAAAAACCAAATCCACAATACCATACTTCACAGAATCACACAGTCACTGATACTCCATTAACAGCAGTGACAGGCATTACAAAGATAAACTGCAATGAAGAATACTGTACTTATTTCCTGCCTATGTTTAAAAAAACTGAGAATGCTTATACCAAAGCATGTGTATAGTGACGACAAAAACTATTAACACATGTAGTTTGAATAAAATTATCCCAATAGCAGTACCCACATACAGGACCTCTGACTAATGACCAGAGAGGGCAGGGGGTAAATTACGTCAGAAATCTTTACTCATTAAACATTTACTGAGTACTTACTTACTAGGGCACTGCTGTTGGTAGAAACAAAATGAATAAAGTACACATAAATAATTGTAATACAGTGTTAAATGGTAACAGAAATATGTACAAAGTGCTATAAGAGAAAATTTAAAAGCCTGAGCACAAAATTTAACTGCACTTTTTGGGCAGCTAGAACCAAACAAAAATAAAAACGAAAAAGCTGTAACTGGTTCCGTGATTTCATCTTCTAAGAGTGGAAGATATACACCAGTAGGTACAAAGGTAGAATTTAAGGTATGAAAACAGTAGGGAGTTTCAAAAGAGGATGCAAACAAAGGAGGGAATATAGAAGGTTCTAAAGTTTCCAATTTGAAATACATAGTATTTTTTTAAATAGAGAAAGAGATAAAGCCATTTCAGGCAAAGCGCAGTATCAATCCTTTCTTTCACATGTCCCTCCTCACTAAAGGATTCAGAGAGCAGCTGCCCCGTATAATGATACCTGTGAGAAATGAGTGAATGGGGGGACAAAAGCGGGCTAGAGCATCTAGAGCTTGGAATGCCAAATGTAGTGAAATTAACAAAGCCTTGGTGGAGTCCCAACTCACAACATGACTGACTGTATACCTTGGGCAAATTACACCAATCTTCGGCAGTCTGTTTCTGAATTTGAAAAATGGCAATAATATGTATCTTTGAATGACTGCCATGATAATTAAATAAGATGAGACACATAAAACACCTACTACAACAGGTGCTTAACAAGAATTGATTTTCATTCCTCCCTTTTAAACCACTGATAACTGTGGAATCAAAGAAAGGTAACATCAGTCCTCACAGAATCAGTAACAGAGAAAATGAAAAATAATTGGTATTCAAGCATCAGTTCCCTTTGAAATCTCGTTAATTAGAATAAATATGTGGCAGAAAGAAAAAGAAAACAGGGGTTTACACAGGATATGCTGCCAGATATTACCAACAATGACACATGATACGTGCTTCAAACTGTCACATGCATATTTGGCCTAAGATATATTCATGCATGTCAAATTTTGTATCACAAGCTTTACAAAAGAAGCCTCATATTAAAATTAGCTTAAGAATATACACAATTATAATACTTCATTAAGTAAAAAGAACAGACCATTTTCAAATGAATGCTTTTAGACCTTTGGGGGGGGGGGGGGGGGAGGCAAGGAGAGGAGCTGGTGGGGAGTGTGGGGGAAGTCTGTGCTACTTAATCAGACTACTTTTATCTTCTATGTAGGGATGTAGAAGACCTGAAAATAAGCACTTTCTGTAGCTATGATACCAGAGTACTGAAGTCCACTTTTAATATTCCCAACACTAAAAAATAATAATTAACATTTGAAAAGCTGTCATTATTATAGTCAAGGACACTTAATCGTCAAAGAAGTAGTATCTTAATTGAGACTATGATTAAATGAAAGCACTCATCAGAATTATATCCATACATCTGGTTTGAAGTTTGTGTTTTGTGTTATTTAAATTGTTATATTTATTATAATTCTGTCTAGACAATGCCAAATATATTTTGTCACATAAATAGTTAAGGCAAATATTCTTCAAATACAGGTAACAGTTTGTGTCTTCCTCATATCCATTCCCTGAATAAAATGTGTTAGAGGGAAGCACCGTCTTACTCAAGATTGAGATCAATTGAATGCTACATAAAAGTTGATTTATAAAACAAGTTATGGCTTTTAAATTTTTTATATGAAATTATCAGTAAAGTGGCCAAATGAGAAGCTTCCTACAAAAGTGCTAGGATTGATGTTTTTAGTAATAATTATCTTACTTCTTCTAAAGTTTCTTCCAAAAGATTTGAAAACCATACCAAGAGAATCATAGTTTAAATTTTATGATCTATATGAGCTTTAAAATATCTTTGTGAATTTTACCCAAATCCACACTAAAAAGGTGCAAACAAGAGTGATGCAATTAATAAACTGTTTTCTACTGAAGAATAAAAGGGCACTTTTATGTATAGACTATTTCTATCTTTATGGTATACTTATGTACAATAATTAGGCAGCACTTTTAATTTGTGTAAATAAAGAAATCAAAGTAGCAAGAAAAAACATTTGAGTAAAAGAGGTTGTACTGACCACAGAACTGAAATTCTGCTCTCTCGATGCTCAGTTAAGAGTCTTATCCACTAGAAAAGTCCTTCTAACCCTGGGCCAGGAGCTAGTGAAGCTCTACAAAGATCCTTAGCCCTCTTAGCGTGGTCTGTGGCTTTTCCAGTGCTGCTAAATAAAGTTTATAACGTGGGAACATGGAAAATTATGTTTCTGACACAAATAATTTTAAAAATTCATCGCACTGAAGTATCATCAAAAGTAGATTTCGCAGGAGTGCCTGGCTGGCTCAGTCAGTACAGCGTACGACTCTTGATCTTGGGGTTGTGAATTCAAGCCCCACGCTGGGTAAAGAGTTTACTTTAAAAAAAAAAAAGCAGATTTCATAAATTTTGGTGATTTTTTTTTTTAGAAGTAGCAGATGAAAACAAGTGACAAATATTTCACAGTTCTCCCTGCTGAAGTAATCTGGTGATTAAAAAATTTAAAAAAAAATAGCACTTGACTACTCTGAAGAATAAATGAAAAAAAAAAGCAATGTATTAAAACTATTAAATTAGAAGAAAACACAGGAGGAAATCTTTATGGCCTTGAATTATGCAATAGTTTCTTAAGAAGATATGACAACCCAACAGCACAAATGACCAAAGGAAAAGTAAGCTAGTCTTCATCAAAATGAAAAATCTCTGTACTTCAAAGACACCAGCAAGAAAATGAAAAGAAAATCACGGTATGCGAGAAAATATTTGCAAATCATGTATCTGATAAAGAATTCATAACCAAAATAGAGAAACTTTTACAATCAACAGCAAAAAGACAACCAAATTAAAAAATTAGCAAAGAATTTGAAGATATTTCTCCTAAGATGACATACAAATAACCAGTAAGCACATGAAAAGATGTTTAACATCATCAGTAATTAGGGAAGTGCAAATCAAAACCAAAAATATATACCCCTTCATAGCTGTTAAGGCAGTTATACTTAAAATGACAGAAAATAACTGGTGTTGGCAAGGATGGAGACAAATGGGAACCACTGAACATTGTTGGTGAGAATGTAAAATGGTTCAGATGATTTGGAAAGCAGTCCGGCAGTTCCCCAAAAGATTAAACACAGAATTACCACATAACCCAGCAATTCCACTCCTACGTATCTACCCAAGAGAAATGAAAATATATGTCCACACAAAAACTTGCACACTAATGTTCAGAGCAGCAGTTACTCATAATAGCCAAAAGGTAGAAACAATCCAAATGTCCATCAATTGGTGAATGGATAAACGAAACATAATTTTTTCCTGCAATGGAATATTAGTTGGCCATAAAAAGGAATGTACTGAAGCATTCAAAAACACTGATGAACCATGGAAATATAATCCAAGTAAAAGAAGCCTGACACAAAAAGCCATATATTATAAGATTCCATTTATACAAAATGTTCAGAACAGGCAAACAGAGACAGAAAGCAGTTTAGTTGCCATAGGCTGGAGGAAAGGGAGAATGAGGCATGACGCTAATGTGGTATACGGTTTCTTTTCGGGATGATAAAAATGTTCTGTAATTATATAGTAGTGGTGGTTGCACCAACTCTCTGAATATTCTAAAAATAAAAGGGAAAAAAATCAATGAATAGTACACTTTTAAAGGGGGAAGCTTATGATAACAAACTTATACCTCAATCAAGCTGCTATGAGAAAAGAAAATAATGTAAAAAGACCTCATATGGATTGTGAGAGGAATCCTTCTGGGGTGATAGCCTAGATTCATCATAGTTTGATTTATAAGTATTCACCATACCATATGATTACTTCATGATTTAAAAAAAAATGTTAATTATATTTCCTTTCAGAATTGAAAAAAAGAATTAAAGGAGGTTAAGAGCCCCCAAACAATAAGGATCAGAGAAATAGTCCCACCCTCATTAATTAAAAAAAAAAATTACAGGTTTTTCTTTAAAAAGTTGTACAGCATACTGGCAATTTTAACGTTGTCCATGGAAATGTAAATAACTTTGCCTTAAATGTTCACCAAAACTCATTTAAAATTCATGCTCTGATACTTAAAATAAAGCCAAAAGGTTCTGAAATTTAAAAATGCTAGTTAAAAGGGGGTAAGGTGTACTAAAATGGACATGGAATTTAATAATAAGGGGTTATATAAAATAGAAGTAGTCTATCTTACTTAAATATAGTGTCTGGGTCATAAATAAAGTCCTTATTGATAAACTGCTACCCAGATTACAGACTCATGTGTCTACTGTTGCTGAGCTTTCTCAGAAACCTCTCCACCAGTCAGGGTAGCAAAGGAACTGCTCATCTTCCTTTGTCCTTCCTTACTAGCTTGGAACCTCTGATTGCCATCCACACTGCTATGACCTAAATGGGGAGAAGGGACTCTGCAGTAAGAGGAAACTCTTCCTCTTGCAAATTCTTGACTTAGAATCTGGAATGGTGGGGCACCTGGGTGGCTCAGTCGGTTGAGCATGGGGCTCTTGGTTTCAGCTTGGGTTATGATCTCAGGGTCATGAGACTGGGCTTTGCACCCAGTGGGGAGTAAGCTTGGGATTCTTTCCCTCTTTCTCCCCCACTCCCCTGCATACAAGCCCCCATCTCCCCCCAAAAATGTGAAATTTGGGGAATATAATATGTACAGAGAACTGTCTATAGAATCCAAAGTAGGCCGATGTATCCCAAGAGTATTTTATTTCAAGATAGTAATAATCCAATACCACCAATTCAGCAAGTCAAATTACAGGTTTCTTTTTCATAATGGAAGTTTTAAAATAGCACAAACATTTATTTAGTACATTGAAGTGGTGATTTTTAAATGGGGTTCTAAGAGGATCATATACATCAAAGATGAATTCTTGTGTAATTTAGGTGAGTTTATCTGAGAAATGGAAAGGAGATTGTGGCGAGGGGAGGCAAGAGGCATTCTGCTTCAAAGAATTCACTAGCAAAAGAGGATACACTGTGGCTAACAGCTACAATCACTGTAGTTACTTTAAAGCCCTCTTAGGAACCAGGTCTTAAAAAATGATAAACTTGGTTGGCCTCATGAATAGGTATTAGCTAAACTACAAAATGAGTGAGACCATGGTATTCCAACTTAAAAATACAGTGCTTTATTTAAGTAGTTTTTTTTACTCTTCCAAAAGCAGCATCATTAGTCCCCAGAATTGTAATTAAAGGAAACCTTCCTTATTATGCAGAATATGGATTTCAATAATATTTAATATGGGCATTGTTAAAACACTCCAAAGTAATAAAACTATTCATTTACATATGATATGATATGACTTAGGAAGTCATGGAAGTCAAAAAATCTTTAAACTTTACAATGACAATGTATTAGGGGGAAAAGCAAATTTGTTAGTTCTACTCCATTAAGGATTCCTCATGCAATGTAAAAACTGAGTTCAAGTTACACTTTGATGTGTACATCCTTTTGAAAGCTACTCTACCCTGTTTTATATGAAGCATCTGTAGCTAAAATGAACACCTAGTGAAGAGTACGGATGCCGCATTACATAAGCAGACGTCAGAACTGGCCAAGCTGATTTTAAGTTACTTTAAACATGGACACAGAGTCAGAAATTAGCTATGGCTTACTTCTTAGAAGTAAGAGATAATTACCCTCATCATGATGAAAAGGATTTTCAATGTAAGCTAATAGAGGTATTTTTCCTATAGCTAAGCTCTGCTTTTAAAAATAAACTTTAAAACTTTAATTAAAATAGGAAATGCTTTACTACATAGTAAAAACACTTCTCAGTTTGTGAGGCAGAGAAAAGGAAGGACTCTGTAAAGGAGGAAAGGTGGGACAGAAAGATGAAGAGAAAGAAAAGGGAAGGAGGAAAAGAAAAGAGAAAGGAAGAGTAAAAGGACAGAAGGACCTACTGAAATATATGATTTCTCACAAATTTTAAACTAGCAGGAGAAATTCTTTCCTTTTATACAGATGAAGTGTTCCTCTTATATATGCTTTGAAAGATCTAGACAAATAAAATGTTAAGAATCTTATTACAACAGATTTCTGAGTTTTCAGTTTTGAAAGCATGCTATTTCTTAATATGTTAATCATCTATACCGCAAATGCAATTTGCATTAACAACGATGTTTTCAAGACAAGTTTAGTGTAAAACATGGTTAAATTAAGTTCAATAAATAAGTAACATACATTAGTTTGACTTCTCAAAGTTTTGTGCACATTAACTTAGCCATGTATCTAATATATAAATCACTCATTAGTGAACTCAATAATCATGTGAAATCCTCAGCTTACTAATTCATTATCATTCACAACTATTACAATTTTAATTTATGTTGTGTACAAAATTGTGTCACAACATATGCATGTAGACAGGTCACTTTTTAAAAAGATTTATTTATTTGAGAGAGAGAGAGAGAGAATGAGCAGGGGAGGGGGAGAGAGAGAGGGAGAAGCAGACTCTCTGCTGAGCAGGGAACCCGATGAGGGACTCGATCCCAGGACCCTGGGGTCATGACCTGAGCCGAAGGCAGATGATTAACCAACTGAGCCACTCAGGCATCCCAACAGTTGACTTTCATGAAAAGATCACAGCCAAGGTAGATCTATGGTCTACCAAATATGGTTTCCAAATGTAGACCTAATTCTGATGAGCTCATGATCAGATATAGCATTTCACTATAGAGAACTTTCCCTCCTACCCGCCCTCTGCAAATAGTATACTCAAACAGTGGATGACTGAACAAGTACTTACTTTCCTTTAAATTTTTAGCCTTTTTAGAAGCAGACCTGTAAGAGCCATATCCTGTTTAAGACAAGATATATTCTGTAAAATGCCTCCAAAACACCAAAGTAAGATAATACATACAATTGAATGTTTATACTAGATCATATTTCTTAACTGAGAATTAACATTTCAATTTATCACAATCAATCCTTGCTTAAGGATCTGAGGAGTTTCAAATATGTATACATCAATATCTGCATCTATATGTAATATCTGTATATAATCAATACACGTATCAATATATCTATATAGGTTTTTCTGAATGTGTATTATCTCCTTAGTACTATAAACAATCTTCATGGATAACAAAGATTATACAACCCCCCCATAAAACCTTGAAAATTCAAAACAAAACAAAAGTTAAGTATGACCCAACAACTAAGATATACACCCACCTCATCAAAGACTATGATACCAGGAAATGAAATGTCAAACAAAATTTGCCAGGCCCAGGGCAGACATAAAGGTTATTCTTGCATTTTTCCCCACTAGTTTTTCCTTCTAATATTCCTAAGTATTCATCCTATTTGTTACCTACTTGAAATTATTAGTAAGTAGTTATTTTAAAAGTATGAGTAATTAAACCAAAAGCAACTGTCATATTTACCCAAAAGAAGGAACCACTACTAAGAATCAAAGCCTAGTAATTCTGTTCTTAACAGACAGGTGTTGTGTGTTCTGGCATGTTATATGAAAATCATTTATGAGAAGAACAGAAAAAAAATTAGAAGGTAGTTTTCACTATTGGAATAGATACGTGATTAAGCAAATTTTTTTACACTGTGAAATTATTAACAGATTAAATGACCACCCTATGGGGCAGCATTTCTGGATGTTGACATTCTCTGAGATGGAAGGAAAAGGGACTGGATGAACAATGTGATGGTCACACAAAGAAGCCAATTTGGGTCTCAGATCTTTTCAAATATTAAGTTAAAGGAACATTATTTGGAATGCAGTTCAGGCTTGCAACTGCCAAGACCCTCTTAGGTCAGCAGTGAATTGAGAAACTAAAACCCATGTCATGGAAAGTNGATGGGAAGACAAGTCAATCATTAAAGCAGCAGTAAGACTCTGGCAGACCATCCTAAGGTATAGGCTGTGTCTGGCATATATTACCAAGGTTAACAATTTCTCCAAGAAACTCAAACATTAACTGTAATCTGAGGGGCCTTAATAAATACATAATAATAATCAAGGAGTTAACTTGATATAAAAGTACTTTCTTAAAAGAGTTATACACGAAAATCATAGTTTGTGATATAAATACTACTGAACTTAGATATGAAACAGCTCTATTTTCATTTTAGCCAGCAATTATAATTTGTTAAGCCATCTCACATTTAACCCAAGCTTTTGTTAAATTTCAAACTTACCAACTGGTCAAATTTCTAACTCACTAACTCAACGTCTAACTCACAGACTAACTTTTTTTTTTTTTTTTTTTTACTAAATCTACTCACATTCTCAAAGAGGTATTAAGGACAGGTGAAATTATCAAAAGCAGAGAATGAGCTATATACCAATAAGTAACAATAAGGCTAATTTTTACATATAATACTATCATGAAAACACTAAGCATTGTATTACTATCAAGGATTTCTTTGCACAGGAAGCTAAAAAACCATTTTTAGGGAAATAATTAAGACCATCATATCATAATCCATCTCTCTTTAAATTTGAGGTATTTAATATTTTGGCTTTTAAAATTATCCCATACTACTACATGCTTAAGCATGAGGAGTGAAGTTCATTCTAGTACTAAATTTGAGAGTTCAGGTTTTAATGTGATCACTAAAAATTGCCTAATTGGTCATTAGAAAAAGAACATTCTATAAATAAAAGAGAAAGAAGACCACACAATTTTAGCTATCTGTTTCAATCTCTTCACACTAAAGGATGTTATGTTTTTACTTTCTGTCCATGCATTTTCTCCATTAGAAGAAAAAAAGGACTAAAGGCAGGAAACAACCAAGAGTGGAGTAATAAGAAGCCTGGTGTGTGTAAAAACTGGAAAACAGTCTCAAATGGAAAGTTACACTAGAACAGAGTAAGAAAATAAAAGAAATGAATGTAACATTTATCAAAGGGAACAGTGATTAAGAGGTTTGGGCTTTGGAGCTGGGCTACCCGAGTTCAAATCCCAGCTCTTCCACTTACTAAGGTGAGGGTGACCTTGGGCAAGTTTCAATAACCCATCTTTATTTCAATTACCTCATCTACACAATAGGGACAGTACCAGAACATACCCCAGAGGGCTGTAGTGAGGATTTAATGAATTTAAAATAAATATTTAAAATAGTATCTGGCATATAGTACTCAATAAATGTCAGCTATTATTGTTATATGTCTACAGTTTAATTACCAGCAATATTTTTTAATCTTGAAGATATTAAATGAAACAATGACCTAGCTCGGTGCAACAAATTAATACTCAGAAAATGCCAATTTTATTTAATAGCAACTTTAGCAGCTTGGATAACAACAATTTTGCATATTTTAATTTCTCTAGGGACATTTGCCATTAGATTATCTGTGTAAGAAATTAATAAATAAAGCAAAATTTTAAAAAGCTCAAATAAGTAACATTTGCTCTCTCATCCAATGCTTTAAAAATAGCAAATCATCTGCATCAAAAAGTTCCCATTCCTATAAATGACAATTGTTTTAAAATATATCCACCAAATAAGCTTATAATTTATAGTTGCTTTCATTTTTCAAAAATACACATAGGAAGCAACTTACATCTAAAACGATCTCAGAGCAGTAGATAGCTTATTTAGCAAGGGCAATCAAAACTTGCTATGTTGGGCTGCCCCCTACAGGTCTCAACTCACCAATTTCTTTTAAAAGGTGTGTTTAAGTAGAGAATATCATCTGCATTTTAACATTAAGAAGAATATGAATACTAAAGGAAAGCATTAGGTCTCCATTCATTCAAGCAGGAAATAGTCTCTGAGGAACATCTGTAAAGGTACAGTGAGAAATTAAACAATTCCTTGTCCTTCAAGAATTCATAGGTTACTGCATACAGAGATACTACACAGACTTCAATGGATCCACAGTGAATTACTGCAAAATGGCTTAAGAAATGTCTATGTTATATTACAATACTGTGTATAGAAAAAGAACTAAGTTGGAAATCCAAGACTCAAGTTCTACTCCTACCTCTGCCATCAAATATCCATTTGAATTTTGGGGGTAAGAGTTTTTTGTGCAAGTTGTCTTACTTCTAAAATTAGAGGTTTGACTTCGATGATTCCGAAGGCTTCCTTCAGCTCCAATAGTCTATAACTGCATTTGTCATAATAAAAAGTAGAAGGGAAAAAAATTTTTTAGAAGGAAATGTTTTAAAACAAAGTTGAGAGAAAGAAAAAATAATTTCTACACGGTATGAAGGGTTAAAGCACATATGGAGAAATCAAGAAAGACTTCTTGGGGGAGATGACACTGAATTGAGTGTAGAAGCATTCTGGGAATAAGGCCTATTCCCAGGAGGAGTGAACAGAGTAAGAAAACAGAACATCGAGCATGTTTTGAGGAACAACATGTGATACTATTTGGTTGGAGTTCAGCTATGTTTTATGAAAATCAAAGTAACAGGAACCTTCTAGAAGTTAGTGAAAATCGCCAGAAGGTGATAAATGCAAATGGTTCTGGTACATTACAATGTAAAATTCTAAGAAATGGATCAAAAGTGATTCCAAGGTATTGAGTCTAGGACCTTGAATGAAAGTGGTAAAGAAAGACGGAACTAAAATAAAAAGAGGAGGTTATATGAATATTTGGTAGTGAGGAGAAATAGATTTTGGGGGCCAGGAAAAGCCTCACAGAGAAGACCATGCTAAGACCAGAAATACACTGAAAAATGGAATGAGCTATTTATCAGATATGTCACACCAATCATAAAAATAAGAGAACACAGGAGGCATGACAAGCCATCACTGTTGCTGATAAATAATTCATAGCAAAACTAGTGACTTATATCAACATCTTATAACAACAGCAAATAATATGCAAATTATTTACTATGTATCAAGCACAATACTGTATTAAAAGTAATACACTTAATCTTCAAAACAACTGAGATTATCATCCCTATTTTACAGATAATAAAACTGAGGTCCAGAGATGTGAGATGAATGCCCCAAATCACACAGCTGGGATACAAACTTAATAAAATTGCCTGACTGAAAATTCTCCATCTCAATGTTAGATTCAATTCTTTCAAAGTTATTTATCAGAGGATCTATGTGGGAAAAAATTTCCAAAATAAAAAAAAATGTACAACTTTCAAAAAGTAATCTATAATTTATAGCAATATTCATGCTCAAGCAATATACTGGGTTAAAATTTTTGTATTTAGAAATAATTAGGAAGAGCACAACTCTTTAAAAAAAAAAAACCTTAGAAAACTCTTCAGTCCTTACTTTCTTCCCCAAATTTCTCTAAAATTTAATGGTTAGGAATCATTATGAAGGGGCACCTGGGTGGCTCAGTTGGTTAAGTGTCCGACTCTTGATTTTGGCTCAGGTCATGATCTCAGGGGATCAAGCCTCACATGGGGCTCCAGGATCCGTGCTCAGCGCAGAGACTGTGTCATCTCCCTCTCCCTTTGCCGCCCACCGCCCCCCTCTCTATAAAAAAAAAAAAATCTCATTATGAAGTGGTCATTTCCTCAATAATGGTGGAATAAGGATCTCAAATATCATCTTCTCCATGAGAGTTACAAGAACACTGGCAAAAACTGTCAAAAATCTGAACAGATCTATAACAAGTAAGAGAATGAATTAGTAATTTTAAAATCTTCCCACAAAGAAACACCCAGGACCATATGTCTTCATGGGTGAATTTCACCAATTATTTAAAGATTTAACACCAACCCTTCACAATCTCTTCCAAAACCTTAAAGACTGAACACTTCCAAATTCATTCTATGAGGCCAGTATCATCCTGATGTCAAAATCAAAGACATTACAATATAAGAATACTAGAGACTGATAATCCTTATGAATATAGAATTCTCAAAAAAATTCTCAACAAAAACTAGCAAACCAAATCCAGTTACATATATTATATACCATGATCAAACAGGATCTATCCCAGGAATATGAGGGTTGTTCAACAAAGAAACTAGATATAGAAAAAATATTTGACAAAAAATCCAACCCTTTAATGATAAAAATACTCAACAAAACAGAAAAAGTAGGAAACTCAATCTTTTAAAGGGCACCTAAGAGAAACTTAAAGGTTGTAAGTGAAAGACTGTAAGCCTTCCCCAAGATCAAGAGTGAGACAAGGATGTCCAGTTTTGCCATTTCTATTTCGACACCATACTGGGAATTCTACTCAGGGAAATTAGGCAAGAAAAATAAATAAAGAGCTTTCAAATTGGAAAGGAAGAAGTAAAACTTTTGCTTTTTGTAGTGACATGATCTTTTTTTTTATTATGTTAAGTTAGCCACCATACAAAACATAATTAGTTTTTGATGTAGTGCTCAGTGATTCATTAGTTGCGTAAAACACCCAGTGCTCATTACAACACGTGCCCTCCTTAATACCCATCACCCAGCTACCCCAACCCCCCACCCCAGTCCCCTCTGAAACCCTCAGTTTGTTTCCCAGAGTCCATAGTCTCTCATGGTTTGTTTCCCTGATTTCCCCCTTCAGTTTTCCCTTCCTTCCTCTAATGTCCTTATGTTCCACATATGAGTGAAACCATATAATAATCGTCTTTCTCTGCTTGACTTATGTCACTTAGCATAATCTACAATCTTCTAACAAAGAACATTCTAAGGAATCAGAAAAAAACTATTACAGGTAATAAACTAGTTCAATGAGGCTTCAGGATACAAAATCAAAAATCAAAAAATGTGTATCATAAAATTGATGTGCAAAAATCAATATTATTGGGGCGCCCAGGTGGCTCAGTCAATTAAGCATCCGACTCTTGATTTTGTCTCAGGGCATGATCTCATGGTTGTGGGATCGAATCTTTGTTGGGCTCCCCGCTGCTAGGCAAGGAGTCTGCTTGTCCTTCTCCCTCTGCTTCTCCCCGACTTGAACTCTCTCTCCCTCTCTGTCTCTCTCAAATAAATGAATAAATAAAATCTTAAAAAAAATCAATGTTATTTATATACACTAACAATAATCTAAAAATGATAAAAAACAATCAGATCAAAAATACATAGGAATAAATAAATTTAATAAAAGAAGTATGAGATTTGTGTACTGTAAATTACAAAACACTGTCGAAACAAACTGAAGACCTAAATAAATAGAAAGAAATTCTGTGTTAAAGGATTGAGAGACTTAATATTGTTTGTTAACATAGCAATACTCCACAAATTGATCTACGTATTCAATATAATTCCTATCAAAGTCCTATACGCCTTTCTTGCCGAAAATGATGAGCTGATCCTAGAATTCATATGGAAATGTACAAGATCCAGGACAGCCAAAATAATTTTGAAAAACTGAACAAAGATAGACTCCTATTTCTCAATTTCAAAACTTACTACAAAGCTACAGAATTCAAGACAGTGTGGTAATGGCATAGGTTAGACAGATAATCACTGAAACAGAAGTAAGAGTATACATATAAAAACCACACGTTTGTGGACAATTCATTTTCAACAAGAGTGCCAAGACAATTCAATGAGGGAAAGAGAATTCTTTTCAACAAATCCTGCTGGAAGAACCAGAACATCCATGTACAAAAGAATGAAGTTGGACCCCTTATCCCCTATTATGTACCAAAATTAATTCAAAATGGATCAAAGATATAAATGGAAGAACTAAAACTATAACACTTAAGAAGAAAACAGGAAGAAATCTTCTAGATTTCTACAGGAAATCACCTTGTATTAGGCAATGGTTTCTTAGACACAACAACATAAAAGCATCAGAAACCAAAGAAGAAATGAACTGGATTTCATTAAAATTAAAATCTTTTGTGTTTCAAAGACACTGCCAAGAAAGTAAAAAGACAATCCACAGAATGGAAGAAAATATCTGTAAAGCATATATCTAATAAAGGTCTAGCATCCAGAATGTATAATGAACTCTTATAAATCAACAGTGAAAAAACAACCTAATTTAAAAATGAGCGAAGGATTTACAGAAACCCTTCTCCTAAGAAGATACACAAATGGCCAGTAAGCACACGAAAGGATGCTTAATACGACATTAAGTTATTAGGGAAATGTAAATCAAAATCAAAGTGAAATACCTCTTTGTATCTACTTAAGATGGCCACAATCAAAAAAATGAACAACTGTTGGCAGTGATATGAAGACATTGAAACCTTCATATATTGTTGATGGGAATGTAAAATGGTGCAGGCAATTTGGAAAACAGTTTGGCAGTTCCTCAAAAGATTAAACAGAGTTACCACTTGCTCCAGTGATAGGTATATACTCAGAAAAACCAGTCCACTGAAAAACCTGTACACAAATGTTCATGAGAGCATTATTCATTAGAGTCCAAAAGTGGAAACTACCCAAATGTTCACCAACTGATGAACAGATAAACAAAATGTGATATATCATACAATGAAATGTTATTCAGTCATAAAAAGGGATCAGGTACATACTACAAGGTGGGTGAACTTTGAAAGTATTATGTCCTGTGAAAAAAGGACACATTAAATTATATGTCCATTATAGCACTGCTAATGGGTACAGGGTCTCTTTTTGAGGTCCTGCAAATGTTCTGAAAATAGACAGTGGTGATGGCTGTGAGAATGAATGATATGACCTCAACGTGCAAGTTATTTATTGTTTTATAACTGTTATCTTCACTTGGATCAGAAGTTACTTTTAAGAACTGAGCATCCATTCTATATTTTCTTTACATACAACATACAAATCCTATTTTTTAAGCACAGATGTTTCAATATTTATCTTAGCACACTACTGCCACAGCTAGGATATGAATTAAATATTAGATACTTTCCCCCAAGGAATACTGTTATATAATTCTTTATATGAAAAATAACATATATTAACAACTATACATGAAGGGTATTCTGGGAGTGAGGAAGTTTAATGTTTTCCCCTTTTCTCCCTACTCCCAGTTCTGTCTCCTACCCAACACAGCAGCTCTCCTGAGCTAAAAGCAGCAGCTGGGGTGAACTAGCAGGCAAGGACACCATGGCAGGAGCTGTAAACCTCTGCAGTGTTCTCTCTGGGTGGACAAGAGACTATGGACCAGCAAGCATAGAGACTCCAAAAGCTAAGGAAAAGCTGAATAAGACTGGATCCTTTTTACTCTTGAGGCAGGGAGAGAAAGAGAAGACCAGGGAGAGATTTCTACCAAAAGCCCTATCAGGAATTGATACCTTGGATATCCAGAGAATATCTGGAATATGAAATATAAATGTTAAACAAGTATCCTTGAAAGAGAAGACAGAACCTGCAATGGAAAATCTAGTAACAGCCTAAAAGTGAAGATACTAAACTGTTCTAGCAAAAGCTACGCATTAAGAAACCGGCAGTAAAAGTGGCATAAAGGTCTCTGTATAGTGGGAGACTGGAGGAGTACGGGGAAGGGAAAGTATTCTAAAGGTTTCATCTTATGGAGAGGAAAAGCAGTAAGAGTGTCTCAGGGAGGAAAAATGGGTAGGATCTTTCAATAATATGATTATGAGCTTTAGGAAAGGGAAGGTCAGCATTAAAGGAATGAAGAAAACAGAAGTGCCAAATTAAAAAGGACAAAAAGAGAAAAACAGTAGCTTTATTAAGCTACTCAATAATTTAGCATCCATTTCTTTTTAAAAAAATAAATAAATAGGGGCGCCTGGGTGGCACAGCAGTTAAGCATCCGCCTTCGGCTCAGGGCGTGATCCCGGCCTTCTGGGATCGAGCCCCACATCAGGCTCCTCCGCTATGAGCCTGCTTCTTCCTCTCCCACTCCCCCTGCTTGTGTTCCCTCTCTCGCTGGCTGTCTCTTTCTCTGTCAAATAAATAAATAAAATCTTTTAAAAAAAGAAATAAATAAATAGATTTATTTATTTTTAATTAAAATAAAATGTATTACTTGTTTCAGGAGCACAGGTCTGTGATTCATCAGTCTTACACAATACACAGCACTCACCACAACACATATCCTCCCCAATGTCTATCATCCAGCCACCCCATCCCCTCGCCCCACTCCCCTCCAGCAACCCTCAGTTTGTTTCCTAAGATTAAGAGTCTCTTATGGTTTGTCTCCCTCTCTAGTTTTGTCTTTTCATTTTTTTCTCTTTCCCTATGATCCTCTGCCTTGTTTCTTAAATTCCACATATCAGTAAGATATGATAATTGTCTTTCTCTGATTGACTTGTTTTGCTTAGCATAATACCCTCAGTTCCATCCACGTCATTGCAAATGACAAGATTTCATATTTTTAATGGCTGCGTAATATTCCATTGTATGTATGTATATATATCACATCTTCTATTATCCATTCATCTGTTGATGGACACCGAGGCTCTTTCCATAGTTTGGCTATGGTGGACATTGCTGCTATAAACACTGGGTTGCAGGTGCTCCTTTGGATCACTACATTCGTATCTTTGGGGTAAATACCCAGTAGTGTAACTGCTGGGTCGTAAGGCACCTCTATTTTCAACTTCTTGAGGAACCTCCATACTGTTTTCCAGAGTGGCTGCACCAAGTCTGCATTACCACCAACAGTGTAAGAGGGCTCCCCTTTCTCTGCATCCTCGCCAACATCTGTCGTTTCCTGACTTGTTAATTTTAGTCATTCTGACCGGTGTGAGGTGGTATTTCATTGTGGTTTTGATTTGTACTTCCCTGATGCTGAATGATGTTGAGCACTTTTTCATGTGTCTGTTGGCCATTTGGATGTCTTCCTTGCAGAAATGTCTGTTTATGCCTTCTGCCCATTTCTTGATTGGATTATTTGTTCTTTGGGTGTTGAGTTTGACAAGTTCTTTATAGATTTTGGATACTAGCCCTTTATCTGATATGTCATTTGCAAATATCTTCTTCCACTCTGTCGGATGTCTTTTGATTTTGTTGACTGTTTCCTTTGCTGTGCAAAAGCTTTTTATCTTGATGAAGTCCCAACAGTTCATTTTTGCCTTTGTTTCCCTTGCTTTTGGAGACGTGTCTAGCAAGAAGTTGCTGCGGACGAGGTCAAAGAGGTTGCTGCCTGTGTTCTCCTCAAGGATTTTGATGGATTTTTGTCACACATTTAGGTCTTTCATCCATTTTGAGTCTATCCATGTCTAATTTAAAAATCTAAAAGGAAATTCATTTAATCTGATAAAGGTTATGTATCATTCTAAATCATGAAATATTTTTTTAGAAGATTTTATTTATTTGAGAGACAGAGATAGCGGGAGAGAGCACAAGTGGGGAAGAGAGGGAGAAGCAGGCTCCCTGCGATCAAGGAGCCCAATGCAGGGCTTCATTCCGGGCCCATGGGATCATGACTTGAGCTGAAGGCAGACACTTAATCAACTGAGCCACCCAGCACCCCCTAAACGGTGAAATATTAAAACCATATCAAAGAATACCAGAAACCAAATAGAAATGCCTGCTAGGACCATTACTGTTAAATAGTGTCTTAGCAATATAGTACTAGCAATACAATGAATCAAGAAAAACAAATGGTTGATAGAAAATAGTGGGAAGAGGTATTTTTTGTTTTTCCTTTTTTTGGCTGATGCCATAAAACAATATGTAGAAATGGAAATGAAATAAAGAAAGATAACACCTACAAAACACCTAAAATAAATTAAAAAGAAAAGTACAGGGCTTATTTGAAGAAAATTAAAAAATCTACACAGAACATAAAATCTGAATAATAAGAAAGATATATCATTTTCTTATCTGGGAAGACTTAATAACATAAGGTTAATTCTACCAAAATTAAAAGTAGAAATCTAATGTATTTCCACTTATAAATGAACAAGAGGCTATGGGGGGTTGACAAAATTATTTTAAAAGTCATGTGAAAAAAATTAAGGACAAAACAAACAAACAATTAAAAAAAAAAGTAAGGGGTGAATTTCCCTAGCAGGTATCACAGGACTAAATAAAATCAAATAAAAATAATAAGAATAAACAAATATACCAACGGAACAAAACAGGGAATCCAAAAATAGATCCCAGCAGTCAAAATATTTTAATGTAAAGCAGAGGTGGCATTTTTATCCAGTAGGAAAAGGACAGTTTGTATCAGGAGTCAATACACTATGGCCTGCAAATCAAATTGTGTCCTTCACCTGTTTGTGTAAATACAGTTATACTGGAACACAGCCATGTCCATCATCTGTAAATTGTCTGTGACTGCTTTTAAGCTACCAAGTTATACAGGTGCAACAGAGACCATCTGGCCTGCAAAGTCAAAAAAATTTACTATCTGGCTCTTTAAAGAAAACGTTTACCAGACCCTAGGTTCATTTAATAATGATCTTATTACAAAAAGCCAGCAGATGGAGGGGAAAAAAGATGTACTTCTATATTTCAGACAGTACATAAAAATAAATTCTAGATGAATTAAAGATATACATATTAAAAAATCTATCTTACAAGAAAAGCTAGGTCAGATAAGGATGTACAACCTGCAGATGTACAGGGAGGGGCCTTCTTAACAACAAGAAAATATACTACTAATTAAAAAAATATATAACTGGCTATCTTTCATCTAAAAATAATATTATCAAAAACAAACAAAAGCCAAAAAACAAAATAGTAAGTGCTGGTGATGATGTAAAGAAACTGGAACCCTTGTGCACTATTAGTAGGGATGTAAAATGATGCAGCTGCTATGGAAAACAGTATGGCAGCTCCTCAAAAACTTAAAAACAGAATTAACCATATGATCCAGCAATTCCACTTCTGAGGATATACCCAAAAGAATAGAAAGCGGAGTCTCAAAGATACCCACACACCTACTGTGATGGTAAATTTTCTGTGTCAATTTAGTTGGGCTACAGTGCCCAGGTATTTGGTCAAACATTACTCTGGATGTTTCTGTAGAGGTGTTTTTTTAGATGAGATTAACATTTAAATTGGTGGACTCTGAGCAAAGCAGAGTATCCACCACAGTATGGGTCAGTGTCATCAGCTAAAGGCCTTATTAAAACATAGACTCACCTTCTTTGAGCAAGAAGGAATTCTGCCAGCAGTTTGCCATTGGCCTCAAACTGTAACTTTCCCCTAAGTCTCTAGCTTGCTGCCCTATCCCATCCAACGTTGGGCTCACCAAATTTTGCCAATCATGTGAACCCATTCTTTAAAATAAATTTCTCTCTCTCTCCCCCCATCCTATTGGTTCTGTTTCTCTGGAAAACCCTGACTAACATACCCACGTTTGTAGCAATTTCATTCACAACAGTCATGAGGTGGAAGCAGTCCTAGTGTTCATGAATGAACAAAATATGGTGTATATATGCATGCTATGACATGGATGAACTGTAAGATATAAGCAAGTCACGCACACAAAAAGTACTTGATTTCACTTATATGGGGCACCTAGAGTAATCAAATTCAGAGCTGTTGTTTAATGGGTATGAAGTTTCGGTTCTGCGACATGAAAGTGTTTTAGAGATCATGTTTAACACTATAAGTAGTGTTATACACAAAAATAGTTAAGACAATAAATTTTACGTTATATGTATTCTGCCACAATCAAAAAATTTTTTTAAAAATGTTAAGGAAATTCAAAAAAATTAAGTAACATACATTCAGCTGTGGAACAGAGAATATTTAAATTCTACCCTATTAAAGATATTAAATATTTCCACACAGTTAAATATATATTACAAATTACTCAGTGTTTCTTTTTGAAAATCAAAATTAAAAGCAATAATATTCAGTTTACCACCAAGTCCCTGCTCTTTTTCTCTGGCCTCTTCTACTACATGTTATTGCAAGATATCAACTAAAATGGAACACAGTGAAAGAACAGAATCGCAGTTTCTCACCCAAACTGCCACAACCCTGGAGGAGGAGGAGGGAATCCTAACAAACACCACCATAATTTGCCACACATTTCTATTGTTCTCACGTTTCAAAATTCATAAATCGGCATTTCTAAAAACAAACAATCTAAAATTTTGACTCCTTCTTCAGCCTAGGAAGTGCCAAGTTAATCTCTGACATCATTTAACTGATGAACAACTTCCAAAAACAACTAAGAATCATGTTAACTTTCTCAGAAAACAAGTCCTATTTATCAGCTTCATGTTTTTGTTTAAAACTAAAACTAACACTGTTAGGTTGTTCCTAAGAGGATTCTCTGAATTTATTTATAACTTCTAGAATAACATACAGAACAAAGTAGGTGATTAAGTAACCTTTATTGAATAAACACAAATGGATATTCGGATTACTAAAAATCTTCAGAGGATAAAAAGAAAACTCCTTAATATGGTCTAACCCTTACATCTGCAACCTTACTTTCCCCCAACTCTGTGCTCAAGACTTACAATGTCCCCTCTGCCTACAAAGCTCTTCTCATCACTCTTTGCCTTCCTTAACTCTACCCATCTGTCAACTCTTCAAGAGACATAACACTTCATCAACAAAGCCTTCTCTGTGTTCCCAAACATCAAATTCTCCTTAGAGGGTTTGGGTTTTTGTTGTATTATATACCTCTGCTTCACAGCACCAATCATTCTTAGTGGTGATTTTACATTTGTTTATAACTTACTTGATTAGCTCATTTCCACCTTTGAACTACAAGCTTTATAAAGGGTGATGTATAATATTAATCAACATCTGTATCCCCCATACATAGCACAGAGCATGGCATGTAAATGTCTATGAGTCAGTGAACTTGCTGAATGAATGAATGAATGAATGAATGAATGAATGAATAAAATAACCTTTTCTTACAGGAACTATATTGGTAGCTAAACATTTATGAATCCATTGCTTCTTGAAAGACACAACAAAATGCGTCTAATTTTCACTCTACAACCTCAATACCAATGCCTGAGGACTTCACAGTCACTTTACAAATCTTTTTAACAGAGATTCTCATTAATCACCATCTGTTTACATGTGCTATTCTAAATAACATTTAGGTTACATTTCTGAAACACTTTCTGCCATCAACCTCATCTCTAGAATACCAGCTAATATGAAGCACCTGGATTTCAGGAACACAGACCTGAAACTCATACACCAAACTAAACTGTTATGTAAATGACAGAAATGACACATTTTGGTCTATAATGGATCTCTAGACTACTTTTGTACCTATTTTACTTGTACCACTAAAAGTCTGTCACTAGATTATAGTCATTTTGAGCCCATACAAACTACAGATGAAAAACAACTGAAGTTTTCCAACAATCTGAACACAAGGCAGCCTTTATAGAGTCTTACCAGCTAGAGGTCTTCTAGGTTTCTATCAATGTATTTGGTCGAGGTGGACTTCACTCTATATGATAATTATATTCTGAAAATTCTGTAAACTTAATCATACTTTGTAAGTCTCACCTAGGTCTGATTTCTGGTTCTTTCACATTTCATTTGTGTGCCCCTGAGCCAGTAACTTAAAATCCCTCAGCTTCAGGCTCCTCATATGTAAAAATCAGACAATGAGCCCTACTTCATATGGTGGTCCTAAGGCTTCGAAAGATGAAGTGGGCCTGACTTAAGGATGCTCGGTGCCCCTTCCTTTTAATACCCCTTGCTACACAGGAATTTTATTATGATTCTACAAAGAAAAATATTTTAGTAAAAGTGATGTCTTTCATTTATCTTAATAGACCTAGATTTTCAGGTTCTGCTTAAATTTATTATTAATTTAAGATCTCAAATAGCACAGAAATTTATATCTAGTATGTTAAAGAAATGAAAGGTATGGATTCATCAAAATACTGCATAAGTAAAAGTTACACTTAAGGGACTATCCTAACCATACAAACTAATCTGCTGTAAAGGAGTCAGCAACAGAAACCTGCATTAGCCTTTAGACCATATAATTAGGAAAACAGAAAGCTGAGCCCATCTTCCTTCAGTCAAGGCATGAATGAAGATTCAAAAATACAAAACAGAAAAATGGAAAAAGCCAGGAATGGCAAAAGTAAGGAAATGAGCAAAAACTAAGACTCCTAAATTTTTATATTCACATATATACCTTACTCCTAAAATTTTAATCAAATTCAAGTAAGAACCTAGTTGGAAAGGCATAAAGCTAAGAGGAAAGTTGGGTCCTCCTGTTTGAAGAAAAACTACCAACTTCTTGGCACAGTAAAGATCACGCAGTAAGCTTTTTCCTAACACAGTCCCCACCTGGCAGCCACGTTTTGTCAAGCAAATTTTAAGAATTCTCTAGCTTCCCACTTTCAATCTAATTATAGAACTTTATAAAACCATTTTCTCTCTCACACACACATTCTCTCTTTCTTTTCCCTCCCCCCTCACATTCTCTCTCTCTAAATCCTTCTCTGTTGTGATACGACAATGAGAGGTATGAATACATCTGACCATTTTTCTCTGAACATAATAACAAACATGAAAAGAACACCTCCACCCTGTCCATCTGTACCATGATTATAACAATAATAACCCCCACACAATAAGTAATGATGGTGTAATATACTTTCCCTATAGGAGCTTAAAATATTCACAGTACAGAAACTATAGTAAATATACATGCCAGAACCTACCTATCCAAGTAAGTGCTAAGAGGTATATTGCTCAAAATAGTTTTGAAACTCCTCTTTGGGGAATGTCTTTAAAGTTTGTATTATGTTTTATTTCACTAAATTCCACAAATACGCTACTTTGCTAGGATCTGGGAGTGCATTATAGTATGTTACTCTGGAGCTCATGGTACAACAGAATAGCCCCAAATCAACTACTGATGACTGATGGAATGATGTGATGAATTAACAATACTCACAAATGCCTACTACATGTCAGGTACTTTTCTAGACCCTGGCACACAGCATGAACAAAACAATTACCCTGTCTTCGTGAAAAAGATAAAACACCTTCATTTTTAGAAGTGATTAAAAGTCACAAAGCACTGTAAAGGAAAGGACTATGTTTGTTGTAAAAACAATACATTTGCTCTGAAGTCAGGAGTTTAAACTTTTTTTAAAAAATCAGAGTGGCACTGATAGAATTATTATATAAACCTGTAATATGGTTTCTTTGAAGAAAAACTTTAACTAGATGTATAAATTCACTCAGTCATGCCCCTTTCGTTTTATGGATGAGGAAACAAGGGCCCAGCCAGGCTGCGTAACCTGCCTTGGATGCACAGCTTGTCAGTGTCAGACCTCCCACAGAGCCGTAGAGGCCCTCCCTTCTAGTTCAATGTTCTTTCTAGGAAACACAACTTTTTTTTCAAGGACAAGTGCTTTAGCCTTTATGTCTCCAACATTTTCCAATCTTCTGAGCTCAATGAGGTTTACATGTAGTCACAAACTGTCAGACTAAGAAACAGAAGCAGAAAAAGGTCAAAACAATTTTCTACTAAGTGAATAAAGCATAATTGTGATCTTGACACTATCATACACTGCTTTTTCAATCCTTCCAATACTTCTAGCTTTTTCGCTTTCTCCTGCTCTTCTCCCTTCATTTTAGTTAATTTTATTTTTTTCAAGATTTATTTGAGAGAGACAGAGAGAGAGAACACACATGCATGTGGGTGGGGAGGGCAGAGGGAGAGAAAATCTCCAGCAGACTCCCTGCTGAGCATGGACTCCAACACACGGCTGGATCCCAGGAGCCGAAATCAAGAGTCAGACGCTTAGGAGGAGTTAAGATGGCGGAGGAGTAGGGGACCCCTTTTTCAGCCGGTCCCCTGAGTCGAGCTGGATAGGTACCAGACCAGCCTAAATAACCACGGAATCAGCCTGAGACGCAGGATGATGCATCTGGATCTCTACAAATGAACATCTCCAGCGCTGAGTATTGAGGTACGAAGCGGGGGGCCGTGAAACCGCGCACAGATATCGGAAGATAAACAGAAGGGGGAGGGGAGCCGCCGCTTGCCCTGGGAAGCGGCAGCCACCTGCACGGAGCGGGCGAGATTCTCACAGAGGGCACCCTGCCAGAGCGGACTGAGACCGGTGAGCCGTGGAACGCGACGGCCACCAGGCATCTCCCCGAACACCGGAATCCCGGTGCTCACGGGATCCATGACTGAGACCGGAACTCCTCCCGAGTGGCCGCACGGGCGGAGCTGGCGGCTGGCGGGCTACCTGCACGGTGGGGCGGACTCGCGGGTCGGCACCGCGAAACAGCAGACTGAGACCCTGAACCGGTGGCGCGCGCTCACCAGGCTTCACTCGAAACTCCGAATCGGTGGGTGTGTCTCACCGGCATAGACTGAGACCGGAGACCTGGGAGCGCCGGGGCGTCGGTGGCTTGGCGGTGCATTAGAAACACAAAAGGACAGAGACGAGCCGGCCCTGAGGTGAGGGCTGGGACGCCGGGTGTGGGGCGCACATCCCGGGACGCTGCAGGGTTGAGCAGCACCAACAGAAACAGAGTTAAAGTGGCCAGAACATTAGTAGAGAACGGGCCGCAATCCTTCTGTTCCGTGACAGAGGCTGAAATTTGGCCGCTGCTGCTCTGACTCTCAGAAGAGGCACAGCAAACCGCCAGGGAAAGCCGCCAGAGAACAAAAGCCTGGAAATACCGGCTCAGAGAGTGCCCATCCCCATCCTCCCTCGCAGGGGACACGGAGACTCTACCCAAACAGGGTTGCCTGAGTATTGGCGCGGCAGGCCCCTCCCCCAGAACACAGAAGGCAGGCTGAAAAATCAAGAAGCCCACAACCCGGGCGCCTGGGTGGCGCAGTCATTGAGCGCCTGCCTTCGGCTTAGGGCGTGATCCCGGCGTTCCGGAAAGGAGTCCCTCATCGGGCTCCTCCGCTGGGAGCCTGCTTCTTCCTCTCCCACTCCCCTGCTTCTGTTCCCTCTCTCGCTGGTTGGCTGCCACATAAATAAATAAATAAAATCTTTAAAGAAGAAGCCCACATCCCTAAGATCCCTATAAAACAAGGGGCACGGCCTGGGACCCAGTCAATAATTTGGGCTCTGGAAACCCCGCAACCTCTCTTCATCAGAATGACAAGAAGGAGAAGCCCCCCCCAGCAAAGAAAAGACAGTGATTCTGTGGCCTCTGCCACAGAAATAATGGATATGGATGTAACCAAATTATCAGAAATGGAATTCAGAGTAACGATGGTCAAAATGATGAGTAGAATTGAAAAAACTATTAACGAAAAGGTTACTGAGAATATAGAATCCCTAAGGACAGAAATGAGAGCGAATCTGACAGAAATTAAAAATTCTATGAGCCAAATGCAGGCAAAACTAGAGGCTCTGACGGCCAGGGTCGCAGAAGCAGAGGAACGGGTTAGTGAATTGGAGGATGGGTTAATAGAGGAAAAAATGAAAATAGAAGATGGTCTTAAAAAAATCCACGCCCACGAATGTAGGTTACGGGAGATTACTGACTCAATGAAACGATCCAATGTTAGAATCATCGGCATCCCCGAGGGGGTGGAGAAAAACAGAGGTCTAGAAGAGATATTTGAACAAATTGTAGCTGAAAACTTCCCTAATCTAGCAAGGGAAACAAACATTCGTGTCCAAGAGGCAGAGAGGACCCCTCCCAAGCTCAACCACGACAAACCTACGCCACGTCACGTCATAGTGCAATTCGCAAATATTAGATGCAAGGATACAGTATTGAAAGCGGCCAGGGCAAAGAAATTTCTCACGTACCAAGGCAAAAGCATCAGAATTACGTCAGACCTGTCTACACAGACCTGGAATGAGAGAAAGGGTTGGGGGAGCATATTTAAAGCTCTTTCAGAGAAAAACATGCAGCCAAGGATCCTTTATCCAGCAAGGCTGTCATTCAGAATTGATGGAGAAATAAAGACATTTCAGAATCGCCAGTCACTAACCAATTTTGTAACCACGAAACCAGCCCTACAGGAGATATTACGGGGGGTTCTATAAAAGTAAAAAGGCCCCAAGAGTGATACAGAACAGAAAGTCACAGCCAATACAAACAAAGACTTTACTGGCAACATGGCAACATTAAAATCATATCTCTCAGTAATCAGTCTTAATGTAAATGGTTTGAACCATCCCATAAAACGCCACAGGGTTGCAGATTGGATAAAAAGAAATGACCCATCCATTTGCTGTCTACAAGAGACTCATTTCGAACCCAAAGATGCATTCAGACTGAGAGTAAGGGGATGGAGTACCATCTTTCACGCAAATGGACCTCAAAAGAAAGCTGGGGTAGCAATTCTCATATCAGATAAATTGGATTTTAAACTACAGACTATAGTTAGAGATGCAGAAGGGCACTATATTATTCTTAAGGGAAGTATTCAACAAGTGGATATGACAATTATAAATATATATGCCCCCAACAGGGGAGCAGCAAGATACACAAGCCAACTCTTAACCAGAATAAAGAGACATATAAATAAAAATACATTAATAGTAGGGGACCTCAACACTCCACTCTCAGAAATAGACAGAACACCCTGGCAAAAACTAAGCAAAGAATCAAAGGCTTTGAATGCCATACTCGACGAGTTGGACCTCATAGATATATATAGAACACTACACCCCAGAACCAAAGAATACTCATTCTATTCTAATGCCCATGGAACATTCTCAAGAATAGACCATGTTCTGGGACACAAAACAGGTCTCAACCGATACCAAAAGATTGAAATTATCCCCTGCATATTCTCAGACCACAACGCTCTGAAATTGGAACTCAACCACAAGGAAAAATTTGGAAGAAACTCAAACACTTGGAGACTAAGAACCATCCTGCTCAGGAATGACTCGATAAACCAGGAAATCAAAAATCAAATTAAACAATTTATGGAGACCAATGAGAATGAAAATACAACAGTCCAAAACCTATGGGATACTGCAAAGGCAGTCCTAAGGGGGAAATACATAGCCATCCAAGCCTCACTCAAAAGAATAGAAAAATCTAAAATGCAGTTTTTATATTCTCACCTCAAGAAGCTGGAACAGCAACAGAGGGACAGGCCTAATCCACGCACGAGGAAGCAGTTGACCAAAATTAGAGCTGAAATCAATCAAGCAGAAACCAGAAGTACAGTAGAGCAGATCAACAGGACTAGAAGCTGGTTCTTTGAGAGAATCAATAAAATTGACAGACCACTGGCAAGACTTATCCAAAAGAAAAGAGAAAGGACCCAGATTATTAAAATTATGAATGAAAAAGGAGAGGTCACGACGAACACCATTGAAATTGGAAGGATTATTAGAAATTTTTATCAACAGCTATATGCCAATAAACTAAGCAATCTGGAAGAGATGGAATCCTTCCTGGAAACCTATAAACTACCAAGATTGAAACCGGAAGAAATTGATTCCTTAAACAGGCCAATTAATTATGAAGAAATTGAGTCAGTGATAAACAACCTTCCAAATAACAAAACTCCAGGCCCGGACGGTTTTCCTGGGGAATTCTACCAAACATTCAAAGAAGAAATAATACCTATTCTCCTAAAGCTATTTCAAAAAATAGAAACAGAAGGAAAGCTACCAAACTCATTCTATGAGGCCAATATTACCTTGATCCCCAAACCAGGCAAAGACCCCCTCAAAAAGGAGAATTACAGACCGATTTCCCTAATGAATATGGACGCCAAAATCCTCAACAAGATACTTGCTAATAGAATCCAACAGTACATTAAAAGGATTATCCATCACGATCAAGTGGGATTCATACCTGGGATGCAAGCGTGGTTCAATATTCGCAAATCAATCAGCGTGATACATCATATCAACAAGAAAAGACTCAGGAACCATATGATCCTCTCAATCGATGCCGAAAAAGCATTTGACAAAATACAGCATCCTTTCCTGATTAAAACCCTTCAGAGTGTAGGAATAGAAGGTACATTTCTCAATCTCATAAAAGCCATCTATGAAAAGCCTACTGCAAATATTATTCTCAATGGGGAAAAGCTGGAAGCCTTTCCCTTAAGATCAGGAACTCGACAAGGATGCCCACTCTCGCCACTATTATTCAACATAGTACTAGAAGTCCTTGCAACAGCAATCAGACGACAAAAAGGGATCAAAGGTATTCAAATTGGCAAAGAAGAAGTCAAAATGTCTCTCTTTGCAGATGACATGATACTCTATATGGAAAACCCAAAAGAAGCCACTCCCAAACTATTAGAAGTTATAGAGCAATTCAGTAACGTGGCGGGATACAAAATCAATGCTCAGAAATCAGTTGCATTTCTATACACGAATAACGAGACCGAAGAAAGAGAAATTAGGGAATCCATCCCATTTACAATAGCACCAAAAACCATACGTTACCTTGGAATTAACTTAACCAGAGACGTAAAGGACCTATATTCTAGAAACTATAAATCACTCTTGAAAGACATTGAGGAAGACATAAAAAGATGGAAAGATATTCCATGCTCATGGATTGGAAGAATTAACATAGTTAAAATGTCCATGCTACCCAGAGCAATCTACACTTTCAATGCTATCCCGATCAAAATACCGAGGACATTTTTCAAAGAACTGGAACAAATAGTCCTTAAATTTGTATGGAAACAGAAAAGGCCCCGAATCTCCAAGGAACTGTTGAAAAGGAAAAACAAAGCTGGGGGCATCACAATGCCGGATTTCGAGCTGTACTACAAAGCTGTGATCACAAAGACAGCATGGTACTGGCACAAAAACAGACACATAGACCAATGGAACAGAATAGAGAGCCCAGAAATGGACCCTCGGCTCTTTGGGCAACTAATATTTGATAAAGCAGGAAAAAACATCCGGTGGGAAAAAGACAGTCTCTTCAATAAATGGTGCTGGGAAAATTGGACAGCTACATGCAAAAGAATGAAACTTGACCACTCTCTCACACCATACACAAAAATAAACTCCAAATGGATGAAAGACCTCGATGTGAGACAGGAATCCATCAAAATTCTAGAGGAGAACATAGGCAGCAACCTCTACGACATCGGCCAAAGCAACCTTTTTCATGACACATCCCCAAAGGCAAGAGAAACAAAAGATAAAATGAATTTATGGGACTTCATCAAGATTAAAAGTTTCTGCACAGCCAAGGAAACAGTCAGAAAAACTAAGAGGCAGCCCACGGAATGGGAGAATATATTTGCAAATGACACTACAGATAAAGGACTGGTATCCAAGATCTACAAAGAACTTCTCAAACTCAATACACGAGAAACAAATAAACAAATCAAAAAATGGGCAGAAGATATGAACAGACACTTTTCCAATGAAGACATACAAATGGCTAACAGACACATGAAAAAATGTTCAAAATCATTAGCCATCAAGGAAATTCAAATCAAAACCACACTGAGATACCACCTTACGCCAGTTAGAATGGCAAAAATAGACAAGGCAAGAAACAACAATTGTTGGAGAGGATGTGGAGAAAGGGGATCCCTCCTACATTGTTGGTGGGAATGCAAGTTGGTACAGCCACTCTGGAAAACAGTGTGGAGGTCCCTTAAAAAGTTAAAAATTGAGCTACCCTATGATCCAGCCATTGCACTACTGGGTATTTACCCCAAAGATACAGACGTAGTGAAGAGAAGGGCCATATGCACCCCAGTGTTCATAGCAGCAATGTCCACAGTAGCTAAATCGTGGAAGGAGCCGAGATGCCCTTCAACAGATGACTGGATTAAGAAGTTGTGGTCCATATATACAATGGAATATTACTCAGCTATCAGAAAGAACGAGTTCTCAACATTTGCTACAACATGGACAGCACTGGAGGAGATAATGCTAAGTGAAATAAGTCAAGCAGAGAAAGACAACTATCATATGATTTCTCTCATCTATGGAACATAAGAACTAGGATGATCGGTAGGGGAAGAAAGGGATAAAGAAAGGGGGGGTAATCAGAAGGGGGAATGAAACATGAGAGACTATGGACTATGAGAAACAAACTGAGGACTTCAGAGGGGAGGGGGGTGGGGGAATGGGATAGACCGGTGATGGGTAGTAAGGAGGGCACGTATTGCATGGTGCACTGGGTGTTATACAGAACTAATGAATCATCGAGCCTTACATCGGAAACCGGGGATGTACTGTATGGTGACTAACATAATATAATAAAAAATCATTATTAATAAAAAAAAAAAAAAAGAGACGCTTAAACCAATTGAGTCACCCAAGTGCCCTTTGGTTAATTTTAAAAGTGTTTTGTTTTCTTAACTACTACTGTAGCACTATCCTTGTTAAAGTCACCATACATTTAAATCCAAGGAAAACTGCTAGCTTTTTCAGTTTGGGATTATTTAACTATAAAGTCTATTTTTAAGCTTTAACATTATATGATCTTTGGTGCTTCTTTTTTTTTTTTTTTTTTTTAATCTTTGGTGCTTTTAATACCCTATCAATTTAATACTTCAAATTAAGTAATTAGGAAGCACTCACAGTATATGAAAGACTGCTAAATCCTACTACATTAGTTTTTTTTTTTTTTTAATCCAGCCTTGTCTTCAAAGATATCACTAGCATTTCGAGGGTATTACTGCATCCAGAATGCAGGCTAGATCAAGAACTATCTAACTTGGGCAAAGCACCTGCATCTGCCTAGATTGAGAGATGACATTCAAACTGTCAACCCCAGGAAGAGAGGGGTCAAGCCACCTAAGCCAATCCCACTTGTCCCCACCCAACCTCCCCTTCCAAGCTTGGCCCTTACTGGGCTGCTGTTAAAAACCATTTCTGACTGGTTCAGTCAGTAGAGCATGCAACTCTTGACCTCAAGGTTTTGAGTTCAAGCCCCACACTGGGCATACAGTTTACTTTAAAACAAACAAACTTTTTTATTTTTGAAATCCACTCAGAAAACTTGAGGACTACTCTGAAATTCTATGATAACCTGTTATTGTTTTTCATAGGTACTTTAAGCACCAATATCCACGTCAATGATGGTGAAGAAGTAGACTCTCTATGGGATTTATAAACTACATGAAGAATCCTACTCACTGTAAGTATTAACTTAGTCCATAAAATCTGGCTCCATGTTGGCTTTTTCCTGTGGAATAACTAAAAAGCGTATCACTAGTGAATCTAGCTCTCTAAAGGTTTCTCTTACATAATGCCTAGGTGGTCAGTACAGAGGCACCTAATGTGAGATATTTCTTCTCTCATACAACTAGGTTTCCTGCCATCTTTCTTTCTCACATCATTTTATGCAACTCTACAGGATCCATTCTATTTGCCCACTGTCAAACAGAACAGTTTCCAAAACTGATGCACCACCTCTCTTTTCCGCAGATAGCTTTATTCCTCACTACCCAGAAAAGACTGATGCTTTCCCACGTGAGTAGGAACAATTTTTCCCCTCCTATTCCTTAAGAGTTCTCTGCAAACCTCTCATCTGCTAGGTTAACCTTACTGTTAATCCCGATCCCCAAACGCTTTGCTCCGTCAATTACTTTCTCTTCCATACAATAACCTAAAAGTCTTTTCAGTCCTGGCCTTCCCATTACTTCGTCCAATTCTTTATTATACTGTGGATGATCCATGGTTTATAATTCATTGTCTTTAGCTACTGCTGAATAACACTTTAGGAAGCAGCTTTATGAAAACTATATTTTTACTATAGGTAAGTTATAAAAAATATTGCCATACTCCTTATAAATGAAGCCATATGAAAAATTTCTTTCCTATGCAATGCCCAATAAAGTTTAGCTTTCCCTAATAACCTAGTAGGTTTCCTCCTGATGTATAATGAAAAAAAAAAATGTTATCACATTTCTTTTCCCTTGCACTGACTACAAGAACACTTGGGGTCAAATCCGCAGGTCAATTTTAATGACTGACTCACTCACTCATAGCTTATGTAATTTCATGCTGAGTTTCCATTTTTTATTTTCAGTGGTTTTGATTTTAAATTCTTTTCTATTTTATAAGTTCTTGTAAATTACCTCAGATTTTTCATGATATATGGCTTTGACTTTAAATTCTTTTGTTTTCTGATTATGTATTTGTGTAAATTGCCTCAGATTCTTCATAATACAAGATTATGTATAAATGAATAAGCTGTGGTATTTCCAAACCCACTGTATAGTATCTGTGGTTAACAAAGACTTGTGGAATTAGGGGCGCCTGGGTGGCACAGCGGTTAAGCGTCTGCCTTCGGCTCAGGGCGTGATCCCGGCGTTGTGGGATCGAGCCCCACATCCGGCTCCTCTACTGTGAGCCTGCTTCTTCCTCTCCCACTCCCCCTGCTTGTGTTCCCTCTCTCGCTGGCTGTCTCTATCTCTGTCAAATAAATAAATAAAATCTTAAAAAAAAAAAACAAAAAAACAAAAAAACAAAAAAAACAAAGACTTGTGGAATTAAAAAAAGGAAGCAGAGAAGTGTGGCTAACTAGATCATCTGGTCTTATTCCAACAGTAATTTTTTTCATTTTATTTCTACTGTACATATTATGAATCCATGATCTAAAAATAGTCTATCTACCTTTATGTTAATGAAATCAATGAAAAGAAACCTTATTTAAATCAGAAACACTTTTCATTCTTTGACTATACTGGGATTTTTGTTTACTTGCTTTCAATTAGACAATCTGTTTTCCTCTTTAATACAATTATGTGATTGATGCCTCCATAAAAGATTTTAAAAATTACTATAGAGTAACTATGAGTAAAGACTGTGGGATACTGAAAATGGGGCTACAAGGGGAATTTACGACACAACCTCTCTGAATTTGAATGGAAGTTCGGCTGGATTAGAGCCCATGTCTGTGATATTATGTTTCCAATTTCTATTCTCAACTGCTTTTTCGAGATAGTAGGTAACTTACTTTCTGGAATACCATTCACTCAACAAATATTTACAAAGTATTTGCAATATGCAAAGCACCTAGGAGTTTTAAAGTACTCTACAGAAACAAGAGTTTCTTTACCCCATGAGAGTGTGCTATAAGGAGAGCTCTACTTATCTATTTTGTTGTACAACACTAAAGACTCACCATTTAAAACAAATACATCAATTCTCATTTGTGGTAGCTACATTTTACAAAGTCACTGCAAACACTGAATTAGCAAATACTGAGCCACTGTTCCTGGGGGAAATACAGGGTTGGTTTACTGCGTCTCTGCTCACAAAATGTTCTTCAACTGACCAATACATAATCTCGTTTTATGGGTGTTTCTTTTTCTTTATTTTGAGAGAGAGAGAGAGAGAGCATGTGCACATGGCAGGGGAGGGAGAGAGAGAGAATCTCAAGCAGGCTCGATCTTACAACCCTGAGATCATGACCTGAGCTGATCAAGAGTCAGACGTTCAACCGACAGAGTCACCCAGGTGCCCCATATGTGCATTTCTTTTTAAAGATGGCACTTCAGCACTACTCTTGGGAGCCATTTTAAACAACAAAATCATCAATAAAAAGCACAAAAATGTGAAAAGCGTAGCACTAATCAGACAGGGAAAAGAAACTTGTTTATAGTAGGAGAACAGAAACAAAATGGTACTGCACTGCTGAAAATGTGCATGTTGAGTGAATCAAATTTTCTGTAGCTTTGCACATGTCCATGAGAGCGCTGCTGAGTACTGACTTTGGCTTACAAATAAATTTTAGAAAGCAAGCAAATGTGCAAATACAGAATCCGCAAGTAGTGAGGATCAACTGTATATGAGTCAAATATTTCAGGAGTCTCTGACTTGATTGTCACCAAAAGACAGAGCTCTGGAAAGCCCTAACAAATACCCTTCAGTTACTATGCAAATTTAAAGAGTTTTGAACTCCACTACTTCAAGAAGTAAGATGCCTGAGGCATTCACAAGTTGGTATTGTTAAAAAATGTTACTTCTTACCTGATATATTCTAAAAGGGATATAACGAAATCCATTTTCTTCTGCAGGGTATTCCATGAGTTTCCGGTTGATGGCCCAAAACTGGTCAAATCTGTCTATAATGATAAATTATGTTATTAAAAATGAACATTATAACTTAAAACCTCATATGAGGAAAGGAAAATTGTTAAACATCCTCTTAGAAGTTTCTGAAAAAGCTTCATTTACATATTTTTTTCTTAAACTTATCTTTCCGTCACTACACATAAAACAAAATATAAAATAAATTTTTCTACATTATTGCTTCCTCTTCCCAGATAGACATTTCATCTCATAAGAGAAACCCTAAAAAGATGACTACTTGTGTCATCAAGGCAAAAAACATCAGATAGGGATGAATGTCTAGATTCTCTATCCTATTCCTACTGTCTAAACTATAAAAGGACAGCTTCAAGTGATTTAAGTTTTAACCAGAACTTAAAGAAACAAAATCAAAACACCAAACACAATAAACATTAAACAGCAAAAAAGACAAAATTACAGGAAAGGGTTTGAAGGAAATGTGGAACTGACACTTAAGCAATAACTGTCAATTGTAGCTTAATCTCAGTGATTCAATAACTCCTTTTTAAGTTTTTCAGGTTCAATTTAAGAAAAACCACTTTACTGAGATACAATTCACATACTATAAAAGTCACCCTTTTATTTATTTATTTATTTTTAAATTCACCCTCTTAAAGTGTACAACTCAGTGTTTTTTAGTATATTCAGAGCTGAACAACCACTGGCAGTATCTAATTTCAGAACATTTTCATTCTCCTAAAAAGAAACCCACACCCATTAATAATTACCCCCCTTTTCCCCTTACCTCCTATCCCCCTAGAAATCACCGATCTTTATTCCAGACATTTCATATAAATGGAATAATACAGTATATGACTTTCGTATCTATTTTTTTTTCCTTAGCTTGTTTTTAAGGTCCATTCAAGTTTTAGCATGTCTCAGATTTCATTCATTTTTATGGCCAAATAATATTTCATTGTAGGAGATACATTTTTTTTTGTTTTGTTTACCCATTCATTAGTTCATGGAAATTTGGGTTGTTTCTACTTTTTGGCCATTATGAATAATGCTACTATAAACATTCACATATAACCGTTTGTGTTAGATGCGTATCTTCAATTTTCTTGGGTGTAAACCTAGGAGTGGAAATACTGATTTATATGATAACTGTTTAACTGCCATATGGTAACTATGTTTTCAGAAACTGCCAAACTGTTTTCCAAAGAGGCTGCATCACTTTACATTCCCACCAGCAATGTATGAGGGTTCCAATTTGTCCACATCCATGACTATGCTTGTTATTGCCCATCTTCTTTTTTTTTTTTAAAGATTTACTTATTTAAGGGGCGCCTGGGTGGCACAGTGGTTGGGCGTCTGCCTTCGGCTCAGGGCATGATCTGGCCGTTATGGGATCGAGCCCCACATCAGGCTCCTCCTCTGGGAGCCTGCTTCTTCCTCTCCCACTCCCCCTGCTTGTGTTCCCTCTCTCGCTGGCTGTCTCTCTCTCTGTCGAATAAATAAATAAAATCTTAAAAAAAAAAAAAAAAAGATTTACTTATTTAAGAGAGAGAGCGTGCATGAGTGGGTGGGGGGTGGCGGGGAGGGACAGAGAGAGAGGGAGAGAATCCTCAGGCAGACTCCTCACCAAGCGCAGAGACCAACGTGGGGCTTGATCCCAGGACCCCAAAGATCAAGACGTGAGCTGAAATCAAGAGTTGGCGGCTTCACCGACTGTGCCACCCAAGTGTCTCTCCACCCTTTTATTAGAGTCACACTAGAGGGTCTGAAATGTTACCTCCTTATGTATTTTTTAGAAAGATGTATTTATTTGAGAGCGAGCAAGCACATGAGAGTAGAGGGAGGAGCAGAGAATTTCCAGCAGACTCTGGGCTGAGCGTGGAGCCCCAGGTGAAGCTCGACTCAAGACCCTGAGATCATGACCTGAGCCAAAATCAAAAGTAGTTGGATGCCCAACTGACTGAACAACCTATGTGCCCCTCCCCTTATGGTTTTGACTTGCATTTCTCTAATAAGTAATTATGCTGATTTTTTTTCATTTGTTTATTGGCCATTTATGTTTATTTTGGACAAATGTCTATCAAATCCTTTGTGGGGTGTTAGTCTTTTTTACAGTTTAGTTGTAAGATCTTTTTTTTAATGTATTCTGGCTACAAGCTCCTTACTGATAAATCCATGCAAATATTTTTTCCCATTCTGTTGTTTTTTAAATAACTCCTTTTTGACTTACCTAGAATCCTACCTTAAAATTATTCTTTATACTCAGAAATTTATCTCAGAATCAAATCTCTGTAAAGCACATGAATAGCACCAGAATTTCAGATCAGCTTGGTATTGAAGCACCTTCTCTACTACCAGACACATCTCAATCCAAATTACTGCCAATGTGTTGATACTGTTTAGGTCATTATAATTATATAAATGAATAAAGTTTAGTTGTTTTTTCTTCCATCCCTGTCCTAGAAGACTGTGACAGTCTCTAGGCCTTCTCTATTCTCATTCTCAACTTTAGTCTGGGAGTTCATACTGTAATCAGAACTGGTAGGATAGGTAACTCAGAATCCAATTAGTCTCATGCAGTTTCACAGATGACAATGAAGGCACAGGTTGTTATGAGTTTCATGGAGAACTAAGACCAGACTCTCAGTCTTCTGATTCAAAGCACACAACCATTTCAACAGTTGCAACCACAAAACTGCATCTAAATGCTAAGAGTAGCCCTTTAACCACAGTCCTTTCATATATGAATCAATTATTCTTTGAATGCTTTTTAAAAAGTATCTATCATCAAGTATCAAGCAAGAAAGTGATAGCTAAATAAAATGATTCTTCATGATACCTGAAATTTTACTCACTGCTTCATCATCAAATCTTTAGCACTACCAAAGTGCATGTGTAACATACGCTCTTAAATCAAAGAATGAACAAAAGAATACTACATATGTAACCTTTTTTGGAAAACATTTTGGGTTCCAATCCTAGGTATGCAACTAAATAGCTAGGTGACTAGAAACAAATCAACTGAAAACTGACTAATTCACACTAAAGATGAAATAAAGATGTTCAATTAGTTTCGAATACCTGATCCAAAAACAAAACTTTATAATTATCTTTTATTAAAATAGCATTTGCTAAAAACCACAAGCAAGCCTTTATTACAAGAGAGATCTAGACTGTTTTTAACAGAGTGTTTTTTAAAACAATGGTTCTTAACCAGGAGAGATTTTTGCTCACCAGTGGGTCTGGAGACATTTTTGGCTGTCACAACTGTTTATGTGTGATACTAGTATCTAGTACATAGAGGCCAGGGATGCTGCCAAAATACCACAATGCACAGGACAGCTCCCCACAACCAAGATTTATCTGACCCAAAATGTCAGTAGGGCTGATGGAAGGAAAGCAAACACAAACAATAAAAAGTACAGAAAGGCAATTAGTCAAAAGTTGTTACATACCTATGTGGCAAAAAAATAAACTGGAAAAAGGAACATTAATGTGCCTAGTATCATTTAATAACTCTCAGCTTCAAATTGACCCTTTAATATATGCCCTGCCATAACAGACACAATTGAAGCGTTTCTTTTCTTTCTTCTTCTTCTTCTTCTTTTTTTTTTTTTGAGAGAGAGGGCGAGTGCACGTGCAGGTGCCCACACGTGTGAGCAGGAGGGGAGAAGGGGCAGAGGGAGAGAAAGAATCTTAAGCGGGCTCCACGCCTAGCATGGAGCCCAACGCAGGCTCAATTTCATGACCCTGAGATCATGGCCTGAACCAAAACCAAGAGTCAAATGCTTAACTGACTGAGCCACCCAGGCACCCCAAAGCATTTCCATTCTTACAACCACATTAAACTTTCTCAGTAGAGGGCTAAAAGGACACTGCAAGGAGAAAGAGGCTTCTGTTTGCATAGGCACACTGAAGACCCCTAGACCGTATCAGCCCCTGATTTCCTCTGGACACCCACGTGACTGGCTTCCCTGCCGCTTCCCTTTCAGCTGCCACTCCCTCTGCATGCCCAGGCCACTTGTTCCTAGTGGCCTGCGCTCCAGTTGTCCTGACTGCCCAGTGACTGCAGACCAGCTCCAGTCTGGGCAAAAGAGTGAATTTCTCCACTAATCCAGTGGATTGAACTATATCTTCTCCAAAAAGTTCTAAATCCAGCCCTGGCTAGAGGATCCATGTAAGTGTGACTTTCCACCCTTCGCCCTAGAGTACCATATGCAGTTTTCTTATAGTTACTCTTTTACCAGAGTTTAATAAATCTTCATATGAAACTTATCCTGTTTAACCCTCTGTGTGGTTTCTATCTCCTGACTGGACCCAGTCTGATACAACTATGTTTAAAAGGGATAAAGACATAATAAAGATATGTATTAATAGTAGCTTTCAATCTTCTTATAAAACTGTTATGTTCTTATATAAAATAGGCATTTCCTCAATAATACTAAAGACATTCCAACCAAGAATAATCTAGCTTTTGTAAGTCAATGTTATTAACAAGAAAGAAACAAATAGAAGGAACTAAAAGAAAATCAGTCCTGAGATTGTGTATAAACAATCATCTTTCACACTGAATTTTGTGGTATCAGTATCTCTTCTATCCCCTAGTCAATAACTAAAATAAAATTGGAGTTAGGATGCATTATTACCTTTCTACATATTGATGAATCAACATACTGACTTGTTACCAAGCAATACTTTGAATATAACTATGCTATTATTATAATTAAGTCATAAAAATTATTTATCAGTCATGAAAGCAATACCAACAAGTAAAAGAAGCTAAAAGAAGCATGATGGTCTTTAGCTGTTCGTCTTTTAAACTATAAGTAAATATACATTAATTTCAAGAACTTTCACATTAACTTAGTTCTAAATCTAAAACAAAACAACTAAGTAGGAGAAAATTAAAACTAATGGTCACTTAGTTTATTCAAAGAATTGGAGAAGGGAAGATAACTTACATCCTTCTTGCCAGAGCTATTAACAATATGACTGATAAGTTGGTTTCTGTTTTTTAAACTTAGCTTATTCATTTAGGAGGGCCTCAAAATTAAGAATCACACAATTGAAGGACTGCCTTATAGAAAGTGAATCTATTTTTTTAATAAAGGTATTAAAAATAGAATCCCTGAAGATCCTGGTGGCCACCAACTTATCTCTCTCATTGCTGAATTAAGCTTTTATGTTGGTCTTGGAAATTTTTTGAAATTCAGGAAAAAACATTTTTTAAAATCGAATATCTCCCTAAGAAGTTTAAGAAATAAAGTTTTCCATTCTTCATTCTTCATATGGAAAAAAACTTCAAAAAAAGGTGGCAATTTTAAACAATGTATCTGTTCTTCCACTTAAGTTTTATGAGTTAAGAACTCAAGGCAAAATAAATTTTAACATTCTAATGTCACAAATAATAAGTGTGTCTAAAAGCTACCCAGGAGACATGGAGGCCATTCAAGGGACTGCAGGGACTGCTGTTTAGCTTCAGTTTGGCAATGTGGCATTACTGGCTGGGACCCTCAAACTATAGGAAAGGGGCGGCCTCCACATGCACATTCTATCCACTTCCTAGTCTTTTAACATCTGTGATGTCAAATAGAACAGATTTACAGCACCCCAAATAAGCGTCAGCACATAAAACACAGACTTCAAGCTTTTCTGTGAGGAGAAAAGCAAATAGTTGGAAATCACAGCTTCAGAAAATTTTGCAGTATCAACGGTATTATTCAAATCAGTAGTACAATTGGCCTTGTAATATATGTTGTGTTTTGACAAGAGGCTTTCAAAATACATTAACAGAAAGTATAATCTAGTATAAAACTATTTGAATTAATTTCTTCATATGTAATATGGAAACATCTTTGTAAAGCAAAACAAAAAATGAATTACTTGGTAGGCTGCCAAACACAGGTGCATTAAATAGGTGACCTGTATCTTCAAACTCATTTGTCTTTTAAGTCAAGTCAAATTAAGAGAGTCCTAGGTGAAGAGGGTGTTCAGCTGAACCACGGCAGGTGCTTGCATGCTGCTCAACAAACTGCGGCCACAGGTTGCTACGAGCCCTTCTCTCTGAGGTTTAAAGTCACCGAGCTCTATCGGTGGGGAGGCCCTAACAGAAGCAAAGAAGCCTTGGGAAGGCTTCAGGGCCCCTGAGAATTCATCATGAAGACAGAAGGCAGGACCAGAGGGCTGGCCTCTGCATTAAGGCTGAGAGGAGTGCCAGTGATGGAGAAGGCTAATCCCTAATCCGGCACATAAACGCCCATCTTGGCAAGAGGACTGTACCCTAGGGAATTTGTTGTTTGAATGAATCGAAAGAGTAATAAAACCTGGATCTCAGGAAAATTTCCACCTGGGCTATCAATTGTCTCATAATAAACTCGGCGATGACATTTACTCCTTTGCCCTACAATAGAAGTGCTACCGTCTGGAAAACTGACATCAAGGAAAGGAATCAATATAAATACATATTTAGGGGGCAATTTATTCTCTCTGTATTCACTGCCACAACTTTTCATAAGCACTGCCAGCTCTCACTGAACCACTGTGACAGCCTAATTGGACTCTGTCCTTCCACTTGTATCCCCACTACAGAACATTCAGAATGGTCCTTTAAAAACGTAAATCAAATCATATCATTAATGAGTAATTTCCCACACATGTTTCTAATGGGCCATAAGGAATAATGCTTTATGATGTACTTTAACAATATCTAGAGTCGTTACTTAAAAATCCACCGCACTTTCTTACTGCCTGCAACAGGGGCATACTGCTCCCTGCCCAAACTGCATGTGAACAACCAAAACATCTTTCCCTCTCACCCCCTGGGAACACAGGTGGTCCTGAAGTCCTCTGAGATCTCACTGCCCATCAATCTGTCTACTTACTAAGCTACAAGTCATATGATTTTTCTTTTCTGTCCCTAGAAAACACCAAGCTTGTTCCCATATCATAGCTTGGAATCCTCGCTTTTCTTATCTTCACATAGCTGCCACTTTCTCATCACTTAAGTCGCAATAGAAGTACCACCACCTCCTCAGAGAAGATCCCCTCAACTCAAACTGAGGCATTGTTCTATATTCTATCTAGACATTTTTCGTTATTTGAAATTACCCAATTCACATGTCTAATTATTTCTTGCCTCTCTCCCCCAACTAAATATAGGTTCCATGAGGGCAAGGCCTTTGTCTTCAGTCCTAGAAAGTTCCTGGCACAAAGCAGATGCTCAATCAACGTTTAAGCGACTAAATAACGACATGACTGACTGATTTAGGGAAATGAGGAACAACAAAAAGAAGGAATCCCAAATGTAGCACAGCATGGTGGGAAAAGCAGACACTCTGGAGCCACACTGCCTGGGTTTACTTCCTAGCTTTGCCATTTAATAGCCGCCGGAGTTTGAGCAAGATACTTTTTTTTTTTTAAAGATTTTATTTATTTATTTGACAGAGATAGAGACAGCCAGCGAGAGAGGGAACACAAGCAGGGGGAGTGGGAGAGGAAGAAGCAGGCTCATAGCGGAAGAGCCTGATGTGGGGCTCGATCCCATAACGCCGGGATCACGTCCTGAGCCGAAGGCAGACGCTTAACCGCTGTGCCACCCAGGCGCCCCTGAGCAAGATACTTTTAAACTCTGTGTTACAATTTCCTATAAATGGAACTGCTTGTAAAATGAAGATATTAATAGTACATAAAGTCATTGGAAGAAATAAATTAGTTAATACATGCAAAATACACCAGAATCTGGCACAAAGTAAGTACTACATAAGCGATCTCTTAGGCTGCCTCAGAGACAACAAGGGAGGACACTGAGCTTCCAGATTCAGCAACAAGGTAAGTGAAATGTCAAAACCAGTATGGGAAAGTGGTTCTGCCAAAACCTCATCATCACAAGACTGCTGGAGCATTCAGTCTGGCTCAGGGCCACAGAGTTTGCACCACTCACGTTAAATTCTGTGTGAATGCTGCCTCCTGGAGTTATGCAACTGAGTGGCCTTTGTTAACCGGGTGGGAAGACAGAGCCATAATACAATCCAGCTGCAACACTTTATAATACCAAATTCCCTTCATGTCCCCTTTTGCTTCCTCCTACCATTTCAACTACCACATAAGCCCTATCTTCTCATGCTGTGGAAACAATTTAGTTACATTTACCTTCCATCAATTTCGATTGCATCAATCTCCAGAAATGGGGAAATGAAATGATGAAATGGTGGTGAGGGCAGGAATGGTGGTCCAAGAACACCTAGGTCAAAATCTGAGTCTTCAAGTCTTGGCAGGATAGTCTGAGTTCTACCTCTACTATCTTTAAGATCTAATAACAATTCCTTCTCAACCTCTCCCTCTCCTAACATGTCTTAAAATATTGCAACAGACGGGACAAGCGTGATGGGGAAAAAATGAGGTTTCTCGTTGATCTGAGAAGATAAGAGCCTCAGAACTGTTATACTTTACAGCGCAGGTCTATAAACAGAGCCAATAAAAACTGGCTACTTTATAAATGGTTAAAAAAACACTGCTGGAAACTTAAAGAAAACTAATCTTACTAGGAATTAGAAAAAGCAGACTGTAAATTTTAATTTCAACATCACAATAAGCCATAACTGCAAGTTATAACATCTCTAATGTATTCCAACAGTCAATTCCAGTAATTGACTTTAAGTAGACGGAATTCAATAACTGTATCCCAGCCAATTAAGAAAAGTTTATTTCAAATTTATTTTGAAATTGGGCCAATAAGTACAAAAAGGGCCTCAAAATTCAAAAATTTCATGATGCTTTAAAAAACTATTCCATGTGCTCATGTTAAAAATTAAAAAAAAAAAGAATGATCTTCAATTATAATTAAGTCTTCATTTAATCTAAAAGACAATCTTTAAAGTAGCTTGTTCCCCAAATAGAGATTTACAGAGCCCACAGTGGTGGGCCAAGACTAATTAACTAAATGCTTCCCTGTGTAAATCACCTATAGATTTATAACCAATAATCTGATTTATTACCTTTCAAAGCTACTGTAAATTGAGAAAATGTTTTCCTCTTAGACTAAACTACAGTTTATCACTTTCCTAAAGTCAGAGGGCCAGAAACAAATTCAACAAGTAATCAAGCTCATTTTCACTTCAGAGAGCACACCAGAATCCTAAGACAAAACAAAAATCTATTTTAATTTTTGAAAGACTGACAGAGGAAAAAAAAAATACTCCATTATATTTACTGTTACTTTGCAATACTTACTATGCAGGATATTCTGTCTTTATTCTAATACAAACCCTGCATGCTTTCGATGAGAAAATCCTATTAATACTCACTGACAAATAACAAAAGCTTATAAAAATGGGGGGGGGGCACCAGTGGTCAGCAGATACCAAGTGCAGTGCAACATTCCTCAGCTTTAGCTGCTCATTGGATCACCTGAGGGCTTTAAGAAAAGACAAACGTCAGGGACCCACTCCAGACCAATTATTTCAGATACCCTGGCAACTGTACTTTTTAGAAACTTCCAGATGATTCTAATATGTAGCCAGAGGTAATAACCCCCAGATGTAATGGAATACACAACCATTTTAGAATCAGAAATCTAAGTTCAAATCCTTGTCCCATCTCTTACTAGCTCTGTGAGCTCATTTTCTTGTTTTCAAAGTTGATAATGTTTATCTAATTCATGTAAGAAATTACTGAGATAACACATACAAAAACATCCAGGCCTAGGACATCACAAGACTTTAGTAAATGCAATATAATTCCAGATAAATTCTGTTCTATTTCAAATCCATCTAACCTCTCCATGGTAAGTACATGAAAAATACCCCTTTACAAAAAGTTCCCCATTTGCAAATGGTTCATACTATGAATCTCCAGTTTAATTTTAGGGAAAGAAGAGGAAAGAAAGGGTAAAACAGTTGACAGAAGGAATGGTGCACTCAAACAAGTTTCTACTCTGTAGGATCTGCATAGAGTTAAATCTATTAAACTATTTGCTCCGTTTTATGTACCTAATTGAGTACTGGGAGCTGTACAAAACTAAAAAATAAAACAAAATAAAACAAGTACACAATAGGTTCTTTCCTCCACTTAATATGTAGTTGGAGAAGCCAAACTGACATATGTAAAATTATCACAATTTCTAATAGGTCTGATTTGTCCTTTATCTTGCACTGGCAGTGTTAATGGTTCAAGCCCTCTCCGCCCCACCCCCATCTCTTCAAATGGCAGATAACCAAGTGACAGATGCTTAAGTAAAAAGCATGTTAGAGGTTAGGCTGGTAAAGAAGTGGTATTAAACAAAACAAAACAAAACACTGAAGTGAAGCTAGAGCGAAAAGTTGTGGGTTCTGATTATACTAAGACTTCAGAGGGGGGTTTTATTAGTAATAACATACTTGTACAGAATTTAGCTATTTTTAAAACCCTCTACAGGTTTCATATTATTTGGTTTCCACAGCAACTTACTGAATAGTTATCCTCATTTTACACAGGAGGAAATGGAGGTTCAAAGCAGGTAAATTATTTACCTGACATCATCGGGCCAGTAGACTCTCAGGGATATGATATCATATCATGGGAAACTTTCAGTTGTATTTCTATAAATAAAAACACTGCTTGCTTGGTAAAACTCCAAGCTGAGTCATTGACCTATAATGACCTATAATTAACAGGAACCTGGGAAACTATTAATGAATGGAAATGTTTATATTTTCGAAAACGCCACAGTTCTGGACTTCAGAATTCACAGTAGTGTCAAGTGTAACAATTTAACAAATCTTGTCTCCTTTCACAGCTGTAGATGACAAAACTGAACACTTAGCAGCGGGTGTTGCAAAAACAAATACTATTTGCTTCAACATGTTCATTCAAGGCACAATTTTTCAATGAGAACAAGGAGAAATGCACTGTGATAACCGACGGAAAACATCACTCGGTTGGGAACTACCTCCTAAAAGAAGACAAGGACAAGGATGACTGAAACTAGAATATGCATTCATAGTTCAATTTTTAGCCGAAAGAATTATTTAGATGGCATTTACTGCAAAATTAATTTACTATAACTCACTGCCAAAACAAGGTTGATTCTTAAAATTATATACATACCTCAAAAAATAGGGCCCACACAACACTTTATACATTTTATTATTTCCTATAATGAATTTATTTTGGACTAAATACTATTATTTTAAATGTATTCAGCAGCTTTTAGTGATAAGTCATATACACAATGTATCCTACAAGGTAAAAAATTTAATAAGGACTTCTACGAATCCTAAGGGTAAAATAGAGGATATTACTAATATCTGAAATTATTCTACTATTCTATTCTAGTGTTTCTCGACTAATTTATAAATCAAATGTCTAAATCCCACAGAGTATTCTTTTGAGTGTAATAACACCTAAAAATAAGTTCTTATAAAAATATTGGTGACAAAACTTCTAAATGTAAAACCTTTCCCCTTAACTCAGTAAGGTTATGGAATTGTCTTCTCTTCCTACTTCCTAGATATTAGATTTCCACTGACTGTCCCCTCTCTTCCACCTCTTATATTTTCAGTGGAAAAATATCAATACTTTTTATCTTACAAAAAATATGTAAAAGATGTTTTCATAGAGTTTTACAATCCTACATAAAAGTAATTTCACCTTAAAATACCTGGAAAGTCAATGCACGTTAATACCATAACACCTGTAGAAAAAAAATCCAAGTAGTATATTTATTTATTTATTTATTTTTTTTTTTTTTAAAGATTTTATTTATTTATTCGACAGAGATAGAGACAGCCAGCGAAAGAGGGAACACAAGCAGGGGGAGTGGGAGAGGAAGAAGCAGGCTCCTAGCGGAGGAGCCCGATGTGGGGCTCGATCCCATAACGCCGGGATCACGCCCTGAGCCGAAGGCAGACGCTTAACCGCTGTGCCACCCAGGCGCCCCCCAAGTAGTATATTTAAAACCAAACTAGCTTAAGAAAAAGAGCCACAGAATCTTGAAGTTTAGCTGTCAGTGTGGCTTACAGTAATTTAAAATGAAGTCTTTTTGGCTGAATCTTTTATGAAATTATCTCCGATTAAAAATGCTGTGTGGGATATTTTATTGATACCCTTCTACTGGGAAAGAAAGAAAGAAACCAGATGTCAAAAAAGGCGAGGAATCAAGGATAGCTTGGATCCTAAAGGGACCCTGTAGCAAGTAATGCTTCTTATGTAGAAAGCCACTTTGAAGATAATAATCAAGACTTGACTGAACATACTGTATTTTAGATAAAAAAATGTGTTTATTTTGCACTCATGTTTTTTTTTTTTTTAAAGATTTTATTTATTTATTCGACAGAGATAGAGACAGCCAGCGAGAGAGGGAACACAAGCAGGGGGAGTGGGAGAGGAAGAAGCAGGCTCACAGCGGAAGAGCCTGATGTGGGGCTCGATCCCAGATCGCCGGGATCACACCCTGAGCCGAAGGCAGACGCTTAACCGCTGTGCCACCCAGGTGCCCCTGCACTCATGTTTTTTATGAGTAATTTCTAGTTTTGGGGTTAAAATCTTGCAACTCTCTGACTGCTAATTAAAACACTGGCACAGTTTAATAATATTTAAATGTGATTTTCACATAAAAGAATTTCTGAATCTTTTACAGTTTCTAAAGCGATAAAGGAGAAGAGACATGCAATGAATAATAAGAAATTAGCACTGCTTTAGAGCCATATTCACTTCTTTGGTTCAAGAAAGAACTAAATCATTTAATACACAGAATTCTGACATCGAAAACTCCTTACCACAGCCACTACAAAACTAGTCTGCACAGGCAGAGACAGAGTAAACAGAATGTCATGGGGATGGGGGTAGGAGTGTGGGGAAGAAGGGGCTTGAAACTCTGAAATCTTCAATAAAGCAATTTGTAGGTCTTTGTTAAAAAGTACATGAAAAAGATATCTGGGAACAGGCAACACACTGTTTGGCATTAATTACAAATTGTTCAACTAAAATGTAAATATATGGCCATTCAGACCCAAAAAGATAAAGAAGGAATGAGTCAGAGACTAGGTCAAAGTAAATGAGAGGTAAGGGAGAAGGAAAGAAGTGCTAAGATATGCAGAACTACAACAGGTGCCCCACAGGGAGCTGGAAAGGCAGACCGAAGGAAGCAAAAGAGGGAAAAGGAAAAATATAGAAGACACATGTTAATTTATTTATTTATTTTTTAATATTTTATTTATTTATTTGACAGAGATAGACAGCCAGCGAGAGAGGGAACACAGCAGGGGAGTGGGAGGGAAAGAAGCAGGCTCCCAGCAGAGGAGCCCGACGTGGGACTCGATCCCGGAACGCCGGGATCATGCCCTGAGCCGAAGGCAGACGCTTAACGACTGCGCTAACCGACACATGTTACTTTAAAAACGTAAGCACTATTAGTCTCACTGAAATGACAGCATGCTATTGATTCACTTGTTATTTAATAGTCACTACAGCAAAAATAAAATCATTGCCATCCAGAAACAATTAGGGCTGAGTGTTACAATAAGAGGTTCACATGGCTAGATTTAAGATAAGAAGAGTTAACTGGTTAAAAGAACTCTATTTCATTTACATGCCAAATTCCTTTTGTTCCAAATACACCCTAAATGCTTCAGTAACAACCGAACATCCTAGTTCTCAAGGGTTGGGCTGGCAAAACAGATGAGAAACTTCATAAATGGGTTGGCCCAGGCGACAGACCTTCAAACTCATCTTGCAAGGCTGCTCTGACGACAATGATAATTCACGTAAAATGCCCACCACAGAAAACTGGGTATTCAGTAAGTGATCACTGCTATTCTCGAGGAGAAGCAGTATCACCCATTAACTCTGTATCACTTCTCTCTAGAGCAGTGGTTCTCAAATGGGTCAATTTTGCCCCTAGGGGGATATTTTGCAATGTCTGGAGATATTTTTTAATGTCATGATAGAGAGTGGGGAGTAGTGTGCTACTGGCATCTAGTGAGGGGGTAGAAAGACCAGGAATGCTGCCAAACACCCCACAATGCATAAGATAGCTCCCTCCTTGCCACTGCCCCAACACCAAAGAATTACCCACCCGAAAATACCTATACTGCTAACGTTGAGAAATCCTGCTCCAGAAAACGAGGTTTTCAAACTTTAGTGCATCACAGTCACCTGGAGGGCTTGTGGAACCATAGCTTGCTGGGACCTTTTGCTGGGAGCCCAGAGTTTCTGATTCAGTTGGTCTAGGGTACATTTCTAATCAGTTCCTAGGTCATGGGGATGCTTCTGACCCAACTGTCTACACTTTGAGAAATACAACTCTTAAGAAAAGTGATGAGGAGCTAGTGGACAAAACAAAAAAAAATATTAGGCAAGTTAAGTACCTCTGGGGTTTTCTGTTCTTTTAAATCATGAAATTCTTAAGTTTCAAAACAAAATATTCATTTAAAAAACAAAATAAACTACATATGCATATATACCTGCATGTGTATAATTTTCTTTTTTTTAAAGAGGAATTGTGCTATAAATTTAAATAGTAGTGAAAGGCCATGACTCCAACTGTGAAAATCATTTATGAGACAAGTGTTTGTTTGCCTTTCCTCTATATAGTGGAGGAAAAGCTTCTTAAACCTTCCCACACTTACTTTATAGGAAAAAAAATGACAGTATGTTAGGAGGTATAAATTTCAAGAAAGTTTTTTAACTGGATCAAATATAAATAAAAGATATGATAAAGCTGTCATTTTACTGTAGATGGTTTGAAATTAAAAGGAAAAGACAAACTAAATTTTTGTGTTCCTGTAACACTAAAAATTCCCTAAAAGCATTTTCAATTAGTAATCAGAATTTACATAATCAACCTAGTTATACAGATTTATATATATGTCAACTGTATCTCATATACAAAATATATTCCCTACCACTGGTGAATTCTGGGACATACAACCATTCACTGGCATTAATGGACTCTTTCCAATAAACTTATGTTAGGATAATGTGTAGCATATTATGAAATAACTGTCTAAATGTTTTCACCAAGTTTTATTATTCATGATGTTCACTGCCAAGTCTACCCAAAGAACTGTAAGAGGCTATGATCCAAATCATTACCAAATTTATTTATTCATTTAAATCATGTAACTTCATAAGCAATCTTTCTCCAGAAGTCTAACTAAGTATCTGTATAGCTTTATATTAAAACACAAATACATAAACTTTTCAGATTTCCATCATTATTTTTAATTACAGAAAGTAGAACACGGAGACTGATTTAAAAGACGTAATATAATAGAGTAAAATGCCTGTCTGTTCCACAGTAAAACTTAATTGAACGCTCAAGCAGGTTACAAATTTGCTTTAAGCAACTTTCTCACAAAGTTGTAGATTCTTGAATGCCACACACACAGCTTTACACTGAATTTATTCACCTTCCTGTATTGTAGGCAAAATAATGGAAATGACTAACTCAGCTGTTTGCAGAAAGGAAAACACACAATGGTTAGTGGATATAAAGAACTGCCAAACATCAGGAATATATGGAATTGCTCCATATTTCACTGCCTTGTATCACTGGGAACATTAACTGTCATATCCTTAAAGATGAAATAACAAAGATGGCACTTATGAAAGTAAACGAGTATGAAATCAGACACTGCAGCATTCAATTAGAATTTATTAACCCATCTCCATCTACTGACACACGCTCACAACACTTAACTCTAGCAATACCTAACGCAATGTATCTCTACATCAATGTCTCAGAGACAGCTCAAACTTTTAGCCTCAAAGCTGACCTTCTCAATGGCTTTGTCCCTCAACCCAAACCTATTCTCCATCTACTTATTTCATATCACAGTATAAAGAACCACTATCCATTTAGCTGTCCCAATTGGAATCCGGAAATGATTCTTTCCCTTTTTTTCACCCTGACAGCCAATCTAGTAATAGAGTCTGTCCATTCTACCTCCAGAACAAACCTCAAATCTACTTTACTGACTTTTCTCCATCTCTAACCATCATCACCCTAGAGGCCACCATCCTCTTATATCTGCATCTACTGCTGTGGCTTCTCCACCAATCTTGGCTCCATCTTTTCCATTCTCTGTTCAGAAGACAATGCTCTTACATCATTTTTGTATCTCATCGCTCTCCTGCTTAAAAATTTTCCAAAGGCTTCCCACTGCACTTCCCACTGAATTATTTTCATTGGCCTATTCAAGGCCCTACATCATCTAGCTCTTTCCCATCTCTCCAATCCCGTCTCATGTCACCCTTCCCTCTTGGTCACTATTTTCCAAGACACAGTGGCCTTCTTTCAGTTCCTTAAAACATACCAAACTCTTTGTTGCCTCATGTCCTTGAAACACGTTATTCCCTGAAATGATTGGTTCTCTCCCATCCTTAAGATTTCAGGGTAAATATCTCTTCAAAGAGGTCTTCCCTAACCATCTTAATATCAATAGGTCTAATTCCTCCTGGTATCTATTCTTAACACTTTGTTTATTGTTTTCAAAATAATGTAAAATCAACTGCCAAAAGGACCTTTGTGTCCCAAGAGACTTATGAAAAGAGCTAGATTAAAAAAAAAAAAGCGCCTGGGTGGCACAGCGGTTAAGCGTCTGCCTTCGGCTCAGGGCGTGATCGCGGAGTTCTGGGATCGAGCCCCACGTCAGGCTCTTCCTCTGTGAGCCTGCTTCTTCCTCTCCCACTCCCCCTGCTTGTGTTCCCTCTCTCGCTGGCTGTCTCTCTCTCTGTCGAATAAATAAATAAAATCTTTAAAAAAAAAAAAAGTGTCATTTTTGCTACACAGAATGTTTAAAAAAAAAGTGAGACTATAAAGGTAGAGGGAAAATATGATAAGAAGACTAGAGAAGAAGGGGTATCCCAGAAAAAAAACCTTACATTATCTATAACTTCAAAAAGCTATAAATAGGATTAGATTTCTTCAAAACTGCCTAGCATTCTCCCACCTCAGGGCTTTGCCCTTGCTGTTCCCTCTCCTCAGAAGGTATTAACCCTAGATAAATGCATAGTGCTACTTCGCATCTTTATTTAATGTCACAAACTCAGTGAGACCTTCCATGACCATTCTATTTAAAATAGGAAAGCTCTATCCCAATACAGTTCTTTCTCATCTTTCCCTGCTTTACTTTCTCCCATAGGACTTATTATCATACAACACATAAAAATATTTTACGTATATATACATATACACAGATAAGAAATATATATATATATATGTACATACATACTACACTACGCATACACACACACATACACACACACTTCTTATCTTTCTCTCCCACAATAATTTTGGTTGCATAAGAGTAGGCATATCAGTCTGTTCTGTTCACTGCTTTATCTCCAGCATAGATTCAGTAACATTAACTGAATGAATTCAATGAATTCACATTAAAATGACACCCATAAAACATGGACCAAGTTATAGCAGGAATGTGATAGTTAATCTTATGGGTCAACTTGACTGGCCATGAAGTGCCCAGATTAAACATTAGTTTGGTGTGACTGTGAGGGTGTTTCCAAATGAGATTAGTAATTGAATAGGTGAACTTTCAGTAGACTGCCCAGTTGAGCAACTGAACAGAACAAAAGGAAGGGGAAGGAAGAAGAAGGAATTCACTCTTTTCCTGCCCCACTGATTAAACTGAGACAACTCATTTCATCTTCTCATCCCATCGGACTGGGATTTATACCACTGGCTCCCCTGGTACCCAGGACTTCTATCTCAGATTGAATAACGTGACTGGCTTTCTTGGATTCCCAGCTTGTAGAGGACAAATCATAGGACTTTTAAGCTTCCATAATCATGAGCCAATTCCTCATACTAAATCCCCTTTTATGTATATATTCTTAAAATTGCTTCTATTTCTCTGGAGAACCCTAATACAAGGAACATGTAAGAGTAGCAGGAAGGCCAACACCAAGCCTAAGATGAGGCTTATAAAAAAATAATAAGGAAAACAAAATGAGCTTCATAAACTATGTTCGGCAAAGAAAGAACACATGGAAAAAATTATTGGGGAAGACAGTATCATATTAAAAGACAGAGAGAAAGGTCAACTATTGGACTTCCGTTTAGCTTCCATCTTCTCCAACACAGAATGATCTTCAAAGAAGAAAGTGAAAAAATATAGCTGAAGTGAAAACAATGCCTCTACAGGCTCAGAAATAAGAGCAGGTACTGTGCTTTTGTAGGTATGCTGCTTTAAGTTGATGCAAGTCTTCAGATGAAGGGGAATTACTTCAGAAGACATTAAAAGAACTAAAAGGATTACAAAACCAAAGCCAATAATCTCATGAAACAATGAACAATGGGAGAGGTGCTTGAGGTCAGGAGACAGGCAAATGTTTCAACTTAAAAATATGAGTGGATGTTATCAACCAGTAAGCCTGATGTCAATCATCAGCAAAATTTTGTTTTTCGGCCTTCAGAAAGTAAAACAGTATTAGCAGAAATCAGCAGACATTTAAAAATATGTACGGCATCAAAGTGGCCTACATTCCCTTTTACAACAGTATTAAGGAGGGGTGCCTGGCTGGCTCAGTCTGTGGAGGGTAAGACTCTTGATCCTCTCTTGATCTTGGGGTTGTGGGTTCAAGCCCCACGTTGGGTGCAGAGATCACCTAAAAAGAAAATCTTAAAAAAAATTTTTTTTAATTATATAAAGGGACTGAGCATTAAAAAGTGGTACCTTAAATGTAACAATACAGCACAGATCTACTTTTGGATAATACGTGTAAGCTGCGGTAAAAGTAGTTAGGCACACTCAATAGTTTCTGCAACATCTAGGAATCAACTTTGACAGTTCTCATTCTATTACCTGTCGCATTCAACCAAATAGTCTTAACAATTCTCTATCTCAAATATTTCTCAAATCTACCTATTTCTCTCTATCCTCAAGGCCACCACTTATAAACAATTGCCATGTCTCATCTAACCACTAGAATAGACTCCCCTAGCAGTCTTTTAATTCCATGTTTGCTCTCTTCAAATTCATTAACATACTGCACCCAAAGAGACGCCTTTAAGAAGAAAATCTGATTCTGTCATATTCTTGCTTAAAATCTTTCAGTAGTCCCTTATCTATCCCACCTCAATTCCTGGGGATTAAATTCAGTATCATTAAAATAGCCTATAAAGCCCTGAACAGATAAGGTCTCACTCTAATCTGCAATGCCAGGCCTAACTTGGACAGTTTGCTACTATTCACTCTTGTTCTTGATCACCATGCTCTAGTGAGAATGGTCTCCTCTAAGCTCTCTGCTTCTCTGCCTAACCCAGATCATTCCCTGTGCCTGGAACACTTTCATCATGACCACCCTGCTCTCTATCCCTTCCTCTTTCTTCTACAACTCAAGCTATAAATGTAATAATTATTTAGAGGCTATCTGTTTAATGTCTGGCTCCCTTAATAGACTGTATACTCTGAAGGAAGGACCATGCCTGTCACATGCACCCCAGTGGCCCCTGTGCTTAGCACAGTGACAGGCACACAACAGGTTCTTATAATGACTGAACCAAACTACCAGGATCTGGGCATGACTCTCCTATAATGAATGTTGTTTCCGAGACTTGATTAAATATCAGAGTATAAAATCTATGAAGGATATAAATCTATAAGCAATACTGGTGGCAGTGGATTAAAGAATAAAAATTCCTATAAACTCAGAGTGAGGGAAGGGTAAGAAGTAATAGATGAAACAAGACTGGCCACATATTGCTAACTGCTGAGGCAGGGTGACACATAGTGGGAGCTCATTATACTATTTTCTCTGTTCTTATTTATACAATGGAGGCTCAGTGTTCTCATGACTGGTAAAAATCTGAATTTTGCTAAAGACAAACAGAAAGCTTACCAAATAGTAACCTTTCATTCAGAAAAAGGGTTCAAGGTTCTACTTAGGAATCTCCTTCCACACCACCTACACCTAGAACAGTATCTGATACTGTAACAAAATCATAGAAATTAAAGCTTCAAGATACAGAGTTAAGTCTTAAAATCTCTTCTCTCTTTGTTTTAGCACTCTTTCTATGACACCAAACTCATTTCAGGAAAGTTACCTACCACCTAAGTCCTGCTTCAAAGGAACAGGGAGAGGGAGAGAGAAAAAGGAGAGGGAAGAAGGGAACAGGGAAAAGGGAAAAGGAAAGAGAAGGGGAGGGAAGGAGAAGGGAGAAAGAGGGAGCAGGGGGAGAGAGAGAGTATCAACAGTAATTCTTCTTCCAAGAAGTCCTTTGGAATCAGCTTAAAACATCTACTCGTCAGAATCCAGGTATATGGAAGCACCACTTTATAGTCCTTGAATGCAAGTCTTGGGAAGTCTTACCACATTCACATTTATAAGGAACTCCAGCGTACAGAGGAAAGTGATTTGCCAGACCACGCAACTGATATGAGATGAATATCAGGTTCTTCTCAGACCAACAGATCGTCAGTCCAATACCTAATCTACTATATGCAACTGATAAAAACAAAGCAATGCAATTACAACCCACCCAACTGCCTCTATCATACAAGCCTCCAAAGAGCTAAAACCACTGCAATTATCTTTACATCACCTAGCAAACAAAAGTATTTTCAAAATATCATGACTTGCTATAAAAATCACCCTTCACTAATCACTTTCCTCTTAAAAACCAGTTTTAGGTTAAAATGGTACAATACCAAATAACTGAGTGATGTAAATTTTCAACAAATTTGGCAGTCAAAACTTAGATTTATTTGAAGGACTATGGAATTTATTTAATGTTATCTTTCCTTTTTTAGTACACTCAAAAAACCAAGGCTGAAAATTAAGTCATATATTATGTTAAAAATAGTTTTTAGAAATTTCTTCAAATCTCTAGCTTATAAGAAAAACAGCTTGACATTTAATAGAAAAGAGCCTGCACATGTAGTGACAACAGCCTCATAACTAATAAAAATGTTACTTTCTTTTCTTTTTTGTGGTCATTAACTTGGTTTCACAAGGAGGTTAAATACTTTTATATCTAAAATGGAAACTCATAAAAAACACTGAAAGGCACAGTATGTCTTAAATGAGTTTTCTTGGTTTCAAAAGTTTTTCTTATTTCTCTTTCACAAAGATCTGAAAAATTAAAATTAGCATTTGAAAGTATTCAAAAACTGTTTAAATAGTTGTTTAGTTGCTATGATCTACAGGTGCAGTTCTGAATGAAATAAATTTACCATCTGCTATGCCTCAACTTTGACCAATTTACAATTATACAAACCAAAAGGTGAAATACCTTTGTCTTCACAAATTAATAGGACCTCCTTTTGGATTTCTGTAAATAAATTCAAACAAAACACTTCCTCTATTTTATAGTAGTATTAAGCTATTTATAAAAGGCTGTTAATATTATTTCCTTATAGTATTAAAAAGGAGTAAAATAGTCATTCAGTTAGTATTTATTTTATCTGCTCTATGCCTAAGACTGGACTGGGTGCTAGGGATTCAAAAATGTACAATACACTCTAACCAGGAGAAATTTATATTCTAGCAGAATTACATAAACCATAACTACACCAGAGAGTGATAAAATATGAGAGCAAAAATGCATATAAATGGACAAGGAGGCATGACAGCATGAAAACATGGATAATTCTACCTCCACGCCACCATAAGCTCCATGAAGACAGGGTGCATGGCTGTTTTATCACTGCTGGATGATCACTAATTCCTACCAGAGTGTCAGGCTCATGTTTAGATGTTCTATAAATATTTGTTGGCTAAAAAACATTTTTAAAAGAAGGCTTCATGTATCAGTTGACAACAGAGATGAGCATTAAAACATAAGTAGGAATTAGACAAAAAGAAAGAAAAGGGCATTGCAGGCAGAAGGCACTATTACACCCACCTTTCACCAATTTACTTTAATGTAGGTAACATTCAGCCTTTTATCCCAAACTATATATATGTTTTTTAAAGATTTTCCGTGTGGCAGAAGGAGAAGCAGAGTCCCTGCTGAGCAGGGAGCCCAACTCAGGACTTGATCCCAAGACCCTGGGATTATGACCTCAGCTGAAGGCAGATGCTTAACCAGACTGAGCCACCCAGATGCTCCCAAAATATATTTTCCACCAACAACATTTACCTAGCCAGAAATTTCCTAAATGAATATTTTAGTTTTTTAAAAGTAGAATAAATAAACTACCAAGGTCTCCAGTACCCATAGGATATTACACAGAAGATTTTGAGTGTAAGCTCAATCATTACCAATACAAACAAGATCAAACATAATAGGTAAAAAAAAAAAAATTTATAGCTAATAAAAATATTTTTCTCTTTTTTAAATTTAATAAAATTTAACTTAGCAATGCTAACTTTAAAACAGTTGTCTATCCGAGAAAGAATAGGAGCTAAGACAAAATAGGAAAAAAGGAATATTATGCCAAAAAATAGCAATGAAGGCAGATTAAGTCCGATACATTAAGTTATACCAAGTTCTGAATGTGACATTTTAAGTCATGCTTTAGGTCAACGATAAATGTGAGCTGTTGATCTGGTCAACCTTCTATGAGCTGCCAAATGTTTTCTAAAAGGGTCAGAGAGTAAATTTTAGGCTATGGGCCACATGGTCTGGGTCTGTCAGAACTATTTAACTCAGCTGTTGTAGCATGAAAGCAGTCACAGACAATACACAAATAAATGGGTGTGGAAGGGTTCTAATATTTATTTATTTACAAAAATAGGTGGCTGGCCCATGACCATAATTTGCCAACCCCTGTTCTAGGGTCTCAAAGTGACTTCTCAACAATTGTTTTTATCAAGACAACTTTACTTCCTTTCACGCACTTTCACATACACTGTATTAGTGTTTTGTTAAAGCCTCCAGGACACCTATAAAAGAACACAGCAGATATTCTCTTGTTTTACATGTAAAGAAACGAGCTCAAAGGAATTGAGTGAGGTGCCCTATGGAGCTGCTAGGAGAGCTGAGACTAAATAACTTTTTTTTTTTTTTAGATTTATTTATTTATTTGAGAGAGAGAGAGAGCATGAGCAAGAAGGGCATTGGGAGAGGGACACAGAATCTCAAGGAGATCTGCACTGAGTGTGGAGCGATGCGGGGCTTGATCTCACGAACCTGAGATCATGACCTGAGCTGAAACCAAGTCAGATGCTCAACTGACTCCGCCACCCAGGTGTCCCTAACCAACTCTTAACCACCACCCACCACGCCCAAGCCTCCAATGCCCCAAGTGAAATACTTGAATCATTTTTGGAAACCTCTGCTGAATCCCAGAGCTCTCTATTGCAGACTCACCACATTCACAATAGATTCCAAGAACACCTACTTAAATAGCCATTAAAATTATTTACTTCAATTCTGAAGCCAAATTATTCTCAGATCCCTGTTTTCTTGGTAAGATTTGGCCTTCTTCCACTTAGGTTATCCTCTTATTCACAAGTCTCCTAAAATTTCAGTTCATCTTCAAATAACCAGCAAGAAAAAGGAAAAAGTACACCTTCTAAAAGGGTTGTAAACTCTTAATTATTTATAGGAATCTGTATACTCAGTAAAATACAAAAGGCAAAAGGCCTACCTTTGCAGAGCTTATAATCTAATTGAGAAATACCAGACATACAAATATAAAACTAAGGAGCAACTCCATGTAACTCAAAACTAAGAGACTTAAAAGAAATGAGAAAATTTAATTTAGATTACACAGTGTCATAAAATATATACTTTTTGCATTACTGAAGTCTCCGATAATGCCCTGTTTTGCATGCATAATGAAACTTTAACAAATACTAAATAACCACAAACACCTCTTTGACATGGTAATAATACAGTCAGTCCAAAAGATAAAAATGGATCACATTTTTTAAAATTATGTTTTTTTTCCTGGGGGGATAGGGAGATGAAGGTGGGTATTCTATTTTATTATAGTTATTGCCGTGAAAGTTCAGCTTATATTGGACTAATTCTCTATCCAAAAACAACTATAAAAGATGGATAAAACATAGGCAGTCCTTGCTTTACACAGTAGTGCAGGACTGGAAAAGAGACCATGAAACTATGCAAAGTGATCTTAATAATCAATGGTGTGATCTTTAAAAATTGTCCAAACATTAAAAATTCTGTCAGTTATAAATGTGTAAGAAAATGAATAAAGTAAATAAAACTAATGTACTTAGTACACTGTAATTTAAAACCTTAGAAATGCTGAGAATTCAATAGCTCTGTAAAAACTTTAAGCATGGTTTGAATAGCGCTTGTTTTATTGACACATACCCTACAAGGAAGCATCTTTCCTAAACCTTGCCGAACTGTCATATTCCTTTCTAAGTCTGGATCAAATTCCAAACATGTTACCATGTGCACTTCCGACGTCATGAAATATCTCTGAGAGATCCTTTACTGCTAAGTTTCAGCACCCCTTTCTCTGGGATAAATTCACCCTTTTCGTCACAACGACCTACCTCATTCATGTGGAAAAGTTCACCTTCACTAAATTCCTGTGGCTGCATATCTAGTCTCTCAAAAGGCGGTAGTGTCAACATTCCCACAGTCAGTTGTTTCTTCTATAATTCCATTATTCTAGTAAAATGTTGCTGTCAGCATTATCACTTTTTGTTTCTTTGCCATACTTTCATCTTTCTTGGTCAATTCCCTCTTTCAACTATGCACTTTTAGAAAATGTTATATGGGCTTATCACCGGAGACAAGGAGGCAACACAACTACATGCTTTGCTATCTGTGGGTAAACTAAATAACAGATGAGTAATGATGATTCACTCACAGACACTGAAAAAAGTGATGTGACTGGTCTTTGATAATGATGCATATCTGCTGTTAAATGACTCACGGACTAAAGAGCTAGCAATACAGTTTGTACTTTATGTAATTTCAGATAATATACGGTAGCAAGTAAAATTTGAACCATATTGTTAAGGACGTGGTATTTAACTAAAGCATGTTAAGTGAAATTCATGCATACTGGACCCATGCAAAACGCTGGCTACCTATATGTAAAACAACTGTGTTGAAGGCACTGGAAGACAATGCAGGCAAGATTAAGGAACTATGATCTCTAAAAGATGGAGGTGAGCTGCAGATTCATCTCAGCTTTTCCCCTGAGTTTATATTCTAAATCCCAGCCAGGAGAGACAGAATCCAAGTACAAAGCAAGTCTTACTGTTCTGAGAAAGCAGGGGTTGGAGTTTGTGCCCTACCCAAGGGGAGGTACTTTGGTTCACACACAAGGTATTCAGTTGTAATTCCAGAAAGATCATGACTAGCAATAAGAGCACTTTCTCCAGAAGCTAAACACAGGAAGTTTATACCATCTGATGTTATGGGCAAAGCAACTCTAATGCTAGAAAATCCAGAAAGAGAAGGATGTTGGAAGAGTACAATGTAAGTGATCACTAAAGGTAGTTTCTTTGCAAAATTTTATGTGTAGAGGCTGGAATTTAAACTTGTACCACCAATTCTAAGATGTACCAATTACTCACAGAATTACAGTTATTTCATACTTTATAAAGTGGTAGTCAGAAATTAAACTGCTATATTTACCATTTTGTAATCCCATCCAGAGCTGCTTATGATCTTTTTTCTGCATTTCATTGATAACTTGACTTTTATGCTTTAATGCATCAGCTTCTTTCACACAAGACATAAAATGAGCTTCAATTGCATCCTTAGATGGACAGTGCAGAAGGTCCTTTTCTGGAAAACTCTACCAAAGGAAAAAAAATACACACATAAAACAGGTACACATATTAGAAAATTAGCTTCTTAAAGAACTGTATCTCCCCAAATTATCCAACATTTTTAGCAAACCATCTTTTAACTTCCCAGTAAAGAGATTAAAGTACAATTCCAAATACTTTTTAAGTTTTAAGTTAAAAATCTTTAGCTACCTGGCATATTTTGTATTTTTTCCAGATAATCCTTATGTTTTAAATCAACATAAAAGGAAAAAAAAAGGATATGGAAGAGTAATAACTTTAAAAATGCTTTTTGATATGGCCGTATCTAGTGCTGACAAGAATGTGGAAGAGAACTGACATATACTGCTAGTGAGGACGTAAAACAGGACAACCGCTTTGGAAAACAGTTTGGTAGTTTTTTAAAAAAGGTAAACATATACCTACCATCAGATCCAGTCATTCTACAACTAGGCAATTACCTAAGAGAAACAAAAACATCTACTCACACACAGACCTGTGTGTGAATATTCACAGTGGCTTTATTTGTAACAGCCCAAAACCAGGAAACATCTTAAATGTCAATAGGCAAATGAATACATAAATTGTAGTATAAATTTATCAAGTGCACATTTTAATGTGTATAGTTTGCTGCAGGTCAATCAGACCTTAAGAAAGCTGTTAAAATGTAGCTTTTAAGGTCAAATAGCTAAATTTACATCCTATACCTACACTAAACCTTTTAGGCAGTTGAGGCAACGATCACTGGGCAGATAAGCAGTTATGTAAATGAGATGACTAATGCTCTTTTCACTGAAAAAAGAAAGATAATAAGAGCCAACAGTAAACACTTATTGTGTGACAGACACTGCACTAATACTTTTTATATGGACTATGTAATTTAATCTTCGTAACAATCCTTAAGGTAAAAAGTATTATTGCTATTTCACAGATAAAAAAATTAATTAACTAATTACTTAAAATGCTCAGAGAGCGGATAGAGTCCTATGTGGCCAAGCTAGGATTATTCTGACTCAAGAGTCCCAGTTTTTAACTACTACGCAATACCACTTCCTCCATAAGACCTGAATATTTAAAATAATTATATTCAAACATTTTTTTACCAAAAAGTTATGGTTCTGTAAGTCCTTTGATAAAAACTGAGACAAATAATAATGGCAGGGAAAAAAAAGCATTTAGTTATAGCCTATTTGGACACTATTAAGAGACAACATTAAATTATCCAAGTGATGGAAAGCTCGAAAATGACTAGGAAACTTAAGAATACGCCCTCCAGCCAAAAAGGGCACCTGACCACCTATTGCTATTTTCTAAAGTATATTTTTTTAGATGCAAATAATCAGTCATATCTCCTTCTGTTTTAATGAGTCTGATCTCATAGATCTGCTGAGTAAAAAGGTAAGCCACTATTTAACTACCCACTGGTCACAGCTGCCTGGAGGAGAGGGAAACACCTGAGACAATCAAACCGTCCTTCTAGGTACAAAGTGATTCTAGATTCATGGTGCTCTTGAACTAAAAATCCATAAAGAATGAAGGTAGTTGTTTTCAGACACAGGCACACAAGGGTAAAGAATATGAGAAAATATAAAAGTCTGTAAAAATGAAAAGGCAAAAGGAGAGTATGAGAGAGAGAAAGGCAAAACTAAAAGATAGGAGAGGATATGGATGGCAGAGAGTCGGTCCCTGCCTTAATCAACTTTACAATCAGCAGTATTTGCTTAGGCTAGCTTGAAAGGATTTGGCCTGAGCTCCTGACCAGGATAAACAATAAAATGTACATCATATCAATTCTATTATATTCAAATGGATTAGCATTATAATAATTATTTCTATTTAAGAAAACTTTAACTTTGTTATACTTGATCTCTAAATTTAGAATGGTTCTTTTGGATATTGTACAGTTCTCTATGCTGCTAGTAAATTTAATTGTCCATTTTGGGTATGTATGAGTGGCAAAAAACATGAAAGTTCACATTCCAAAGAAAATATTATTTTCATGTAGTTTGAATTTATGATCTATTTAAATTTATGTACTGTTAGAATTTCTTAAAACTGTATACAATCTGATTATGAAAAAAAGGAGTTAGGATCTCTCAAAACAGTGGTTTGAGAAATCAGGGGGGAAAACCCCACCATTTTCTAGTGTTGCTTCAGTACAGGTGCTATTCCCAGTGGCTCCAAAATCAGAGAAAGTACTAAAGTTTTGCTTTTCCCAGATTTTCATTGTTTTGCAGGTTTCTAAACTTGACCAATGGGGACACCCATAATTGATAGCTGACAATTACAAACAACTAGTCTCAACTGCAAATGAGGGTTAATCAGGAGAGTGCAGGTATTTGTATACATATGTTTCAACAGAATATTCTACATCTCTATCTAGGAGAAAAGCAAACTATTTAATGAAATGAATTCAAAGGAAATATGAGAGCAGTAACTGAAAGAGGAAATATCTACGTAGGCAGTCACAGCAACTGAATTAACCGTGGCAATGAATAAAGTGACAGATGTCTCAGTCAAAGCCCCCTCATCTCCTACGTATGAGATGTTCCTCCTTCCATGATTAGGTTGGGGTGAGAGCAGGAAGTCTTTTTTTAAAGCTTCACCGTAAGATTCATACAGACTCTCGATTCATTACACTTCTAGTATCTTCTTAGTTACATTAGCAGTTGTGTATAAGCGCATATCTTTTCAGTCCAAACAAATTCTTGCAAATAAAGGTAGTGAGATTGACACCATGTTTATTTGCTTTCAAGAATCTTCCAAGTCACAATGCCTGATAAACTGATCTAATTTCACTTTTACAGAAGTAATCTGGAAAGTACAATTTACTTAGATATTATTAGCAGTGTTCTTTAATTAAAATATTAATCCAGACAGTCTGATTATAGATAAACGAACAATACTAAACTGAAACTACTTACAAGTGGGGAAAAAAAAAAGCCTTTCAATTTATTGATAATACTGCAAGCTCAGCACCAAAAGCAAAGGCACCAAAAGCAAAAAAATAAAAAACCAAGTAGGACAACAACAAACTAAAAAGTCTGTGCACAGCTAAGAAAACCATCAACAAAATGAAAAGGCAACCTACCGTAGAGGAGAAAATACCTGCAAATCATATATCTAGTAAAGGGGTAATATCCAAAATACATATAACGAACTCATACAAGTCATCAACAAAAACCAAACCTCCAATTAAAAAATAGGCAGAAGATCTAAACAGAGATTTTTCCAAAGAAGACATACACATGACAAATAGGCACACATGCTCAACATCACTCATTCTCAGAGAAATGCAAACCAAAACCACAATGAGATACTACTTCACACCTATTAGAATGGCTACGATCAAAGGATAAGAAATAACAAATGTTGATGAGGATGTAGAGAAAAAGGAACCCTTTGTACTGATGGAATATAAACTGGTGCAGCCACTATGGAAAACAGAACGGAGGTTTCTCCAAAACTTAAAAAATAAAATACATATAATCCAGCCAATTCCACTTCTAAGTATTTATCCAAAGGAAACGAAATTGCTATCTCGGAAGATATAGGCAATCCCATGTTCACTGCAGCATTATTTACAATAGCCAAGACATGGAGACAACCCAACTGTCCATTGATGGATGAATGGATAAAGAAGATATAGTATATGTATACAATGGAATATTATTCAACCATTAAAAAGAACAAGATTTCAACATTTGTGACAACATGGATGGACCCTGAGGCATTATCTAAGTGAAATAGGTCAGAAAGAGAAAGACACATGCCATAATGATCTCACTTATGTGTGGAATTTAAAAGGGGGAAAAATAAAGCTCATAGATACAGAGAATAAACTGATAGTTGGCCAGGGGCAGGGGTGGAGGGTTAGGCAAAAAGGATGAAGGGGATCAAAAGATATAAACTTCCAGTTATGAAATAAGTAAGTCATGGGGATGTAACGTACAGCTTGATGACTATAGTTAATAATACCGTACTGCATATTTGAAAGTTGCTGAGAGAGTAAATCTTAAAAATTCTCATAAGAAAAAAAATTTATAACTACGTATGGTGATGGATGTTAACTAGTGATCTTTTTGCAATATATACAAATATCAAATCATTTTGTTGCACAGTTAAAATATAATGCTGTATGTCAATTATACCTCAATTAAAAAATACTTCAAATTCTATTAAGACAAGAGGGCAAAACAAACAAAAATTTTCCATATGATCCATAAAGAATCTAATATCCCATTAAAAATGCAGGAGTTGCTAATATAATGTTATGGACTCAATGTTTGTATCCCTCTAATATTCTCATGTTGAAGCCCTAATCCTCATTGTGGCTGTATTTGGAGATGGACCCCTAAGGAATCAAATAAGGTTAAATGAGTTCATATGGGTGGGGCCCTGATCTAATTGGATTAGTGTCCTTATAAGAAAAGACAGCAGAGAGTTCACTCACTCTCTCCACACACAAGGAGGAAAGGACATATAAGGACACAGAGAGAAGGAAACCAACTGCACAACAGGAAGACAATCCTCACCGGAAACTGAACACTGCTGGACCTTGATCTTGGATTTTCCAGCCTTGTGAACTGTGAGAAAATAAATTTCTCTTGTTTAAGCCATTCAGTCTGTGGTATTTTGTTACGGCAAAATAAGCAAATTAACATACACAGCAATGTAACTTTATTTGATTGTTGAGTCACCTTTAATAGACTCAGCATTCTGAAAGGGAAAATACAAGGCCGTAGTTTAAAGCCTTATTTTATAAAATCTTAAAATTTCTTTCCAAGATCACTTTGGTATGTGTGCATGAGGGCATGGAAAGGGAGGAGATTTTTCAAATATATCTTCTAGGATATAATTTTCAGGATGAAAGAATATGCTATGAAAGTAAATGGAATCAATGCTAAAATCAGCACTAAAATGTTAAATTTTCTTGATTCTCTTATATATATATTTTTTTAAGATTTTATTTTTTAGTAATCTCCACACCCAAAATGGGGCTCAAACTCACAACTCCAAGATCAAGAGTTGCACAACTCCAAGAGCCAGCCAGGTGCCCCAATTTTCCTAAATCTTCTAATTTTACCAAGATCTAATCTACAAACTTACCTTCAACCAATCATTTGCTTCCCTCCTGGTACAATCTAAGGAATATCTCCCATTGTGTTTGCTAGATTCTATTTTGTGAGTCTTTGAAACGCAGTTCAATTAATTATTCCCGTTTCTTCCTATAATTATCTGTAACCATTTTTTTTCTAATCACTGTTTCTCATTAGCCGTTCCTAAAAATAAAACAAGCACCCAAAGAAAAACAAACTTCCTTCAACCTCAACCTCCTTCTGGCTACAGTCCTCTTTCTTCTCCCCTGCAGAGCCAACCTTTAAGGTGACCAAGCTGGCAATCAAGCTCTTATCCACACAATCTGTCTGCTACCCTCACCACTCTTGCAAACTGCTGTCTTGAAGGTCAACAATGACACCTTTCAGTCCTTGTTTTAAGTCCTCACCAAACATCTAACACATTTGAATATACTCTTTGAAGCAGTCATCCTCAAGTCTGTGACACCACACCTATTTTTCTCTGTTTCTCATTCTCATTTGCAAAAGCCTATTCTGGCACCATTCCTTAAATGTTGTTGTTGGTTTTTTAAAAAGATTTTATTTATTTATTTTATTTGATGGGATGGGGGGAGGAGGAGCAGAGGAAGAGGGAGAGAATTTCCAACAGACTCCATGGGAGGGTGGAGCCTGACACAGGGCTCGATCCCCTGAGATGACAACCTGACAAACCAAGAGTCAGATGCTTAACTGACTGAGCCACCCAGGAGCCCCAAATGTTGGTATTTTTCAAGTGTCTAGTCTAGCACCTCATTGCTTTTTTCATTCCACATACTCACCTTCATAAGCTTACCTACTTCCACATCATTTCCAGACTAATAAAAGCCTCAATATCTGTCTCCAGCCAAGATCCTTCTCATGACTAGTAACCTACATTCATTAATCTAGGAGATATGCCATTAGGCATAGGAGACGTCAACAAATCCCAAAGTAAAGAAATAAGTTTCCCCCCTTGACTCCTCTTCCCTATCTCCTACATTCAAGCAAGTTCTATTGAGTCCACATCTTAAACAGATCTGAATCCATTCACTTTCAACATTCCCAGAGCTGCTTTCCTAGTACAAACTAACAACTATCTGACATTTCTGAAAAACCTTGCAGCTGGGTCCCATGCCCCAAATCTTAACACCTTTAATGCATTTTTCACATTTGGAGTCACAGGGATCTTCCGAAAATGCAAATCAGATCTTCTCCCTCAGCTGCTCTGCTCTTCTAGAATAAAATCAAACTTCATCCGAAGCCTTCAAGGTTATAAATGATTTACATCTTCTGCTAAGTTCGTCATCATAATCTCCTGCTCCCACTTCACATATTCCATTTTCTTTCCCTTCTCTCACACACACATTCTCTGCTCCAATGATCTTGATTATCTGTCACCTGCTCAAACATTCTTTCAGTCATACTCTCTCATTTCTGTGCCTCTGCACAAAATATCTCCTTTGCCTAGAACACTCTTTCTCCTTGCCCATCATTTGACCACTTAACACAACTACCCAAAAATATCCTCCTCCATCTTCAGGTTCAGTTCTGACATCACTTCCTCCAGGAAATTTCTTACTTCCCAAGTGTAGGTTAAGTTCACAACGTTCATATACTTGACTCTACAATATCATTTATATTCTTAGATCATACTATTCTTTTTTTTTTTTTAAAGATTTTATTTATTTGTTTGACAGAGACAGCCAGCGAGAGAGGGAACACAAGCGGGGGGGAGTGGGAGAGGAAGAAGCAGGCTCCCAGCAGAGGAGCCTGATGTGGGGCTCGATCCCAGAACACCGAGATCATGCCCTGAGCTGAAGGCAGACGCTTAAGGACTGAGCCACCCAGGCGCCCCTAGATCATACTATTCTTAAGCTCCACAAGGCAGAGACCATGACTGTTCTCTCCTGTGCTTTCTCAATAAACTTTGTAAATTAAGTCAACTTCATTGAGATACAATTCACAGAGTGAAATGCAGAAATTTTAAGTGTACAGTTAAATAAATTAACACTGCATAAGTGTCAGCCCAAACAAGTTATAAAATATTACCATCACACCAAAAAAAAAGTTCTTTGGTGCTCTTTGCAATCAGTTCCCTTATTTTGACCCACCTAGCTGATCTAATTTGTATCACAAGATTAATTTTGCCTGTAATATAATCACATACAAATAGAATCATATTAGGTAATATTGTGTAATCTAGCATCTTTCACTTCTTCTCATAATGCTTTTGAAATTCATCTATGTTACTGCATGTATAGTTAGTTCCCTTTTGCTGTTGAGTACTATACGTATCACTGGATTGATAAATCAGTCTGTTCACCCAAAAACCTGTTAGTAGACATTAAGACTCTATCCAGAAGGACGCCTGGGTGGCTCAGTCAGTTAGGCATCTGCCTTTGGCTCAGGTTCTGATCCCAGGGTCCTGGAATCAAGTCCCACATTGGGCTCCTGACTCAGCAGGGAGCCTGCTTTTCCCTCTGCCTGCCGCTCCCCCTGCTTGTGCGCTTTCTCTCTCTGACAAATAAATAAAATTAAAAAAAAAAAAAAACTGTATCCACACTGTGGCTATTAGTGTACAAGTCTTTTGTGAACATGTTTTCATTTTTCTTTTTAAGACTTTATTTATTTGATGGAGAGAAAGAGAGCACACACACATACCACATACATTTATGTATATATTTAAACTGTTCGAGTTCTTTGGATTTGTTCCAAAGCAAATGATGTATTAGGGAACAACTGGAACAATGTGAATTTCACAGTTACTTTTGTAAATACTGTCCACAAGAAATACTAAATGAACAAAGAAATTGCACACAGCTAAACTGAGCCACAAAATACACACATCTCAGCAACAGATCTGCTACCTCAATTCATATTACAAGCTATACTCACCCACATTCGATGCTACAATTTTGTCTGATTTGATAACTTTCCTTCCACCACTTCACAATAACTGACAAGCTGCAAACCCTTCCGAACCTCATCTCTACAAGCAAACTTAGTCTTTTTCAAGATAAAGTGTCAAACTTATTATAGTATTTATGTATTTAACCATTTAACCTACGTAAAACTGTGCTTTTACTAGGTCCCTATCTTTTTCATCACTAATAAAGCTTTTGGGTTTGTGCCCTTAATGCATTTTCCCTGTAAGTCCTGTGATTTTTAACAGCACCTTGTTTTTAGGGAAAACCTATTTTGCAGTAGAGCAAAACTACCCATAGACTTTTCATATTTACTCTTTGTCAAATCAAGGAGATTCCCTTCTATTCCTAAGTTTGATAAGAGCTTTGAAGACAAATGGGTACTGAATTTTGTCAAAAGCTTTTTTGTTAAGGATCTACGTGATTGTATGATTTTTTCTACTTTTTTCTGTAAATGTGCTGAATTACATCGATTCATTGATATTTGAAACTCGAATCACCCTTATATTCCTGGGACAATCTCAACCTGGTTGTGGTATATTACCCTTTACTGCTAGATTCAATTTGTTAGTATTTTCTTGAGAGTGTCCGCATTTATGTTCATGAGGGATATTGGGCTGTTTTTTTTTTCTCCTTTAATATCCATTACACGTTCCTATATCAGTTACTCTGGCCTGTTAAACAATTTGGGAAATATTCCCTCCTCTTCTATTTTCTGAAAAAAGTCTGTGAAGATTAGTACTATTTATTCCTTAAATATGTGATAAAATTCACCAATGAAACTTGGTGAGTTTCACTCTGTGAGGAATTTTTTTTTTTTTTAAAGATTTTATTTATTTATTTGACAGAGATAGAGACAGCCAGTGAGAGAGGAAACGCAAGCAGGGGGAGTAGGAGAGGAAGAAGCAGGCTCATAGCAGAGGAGCCTGATGTGGGGCTCGATCCCATAACGCCGGGACCACGCCCTGAGCTGAAGGCAGACGCTTTAACCGCTGTGCCACCCAGGCGCCCCTCTGTGAGGAATTTTTAATTACAAATCCAACCTCTTCATACATTTAGAGGCTATTCATATCTATTTATTGTGTCAGTTTCAGTAAATTGTATTTTTGCTGAGTATGTCCATTTGTCAAATTTGCTAGCATAAAGTTGTTCATTATATATCCTACTATCCTTTCAATGGCTGTAGGACCTGTAGTAATATCCCATCTTTCATTCATGATATCAGTAAGCTATGTTTTCCTACTACAGAAACTTTTTACATCCCTCTAAGCCAAGCTTTATGAGAAGCCCACAAACTTTAATTCTGTTGTGTTTCCATTATCATTTAGTTTGAAATATTTTTAAACTTCCCTTGTGATTTCTTCTTTGATACACAGTTAACTGCGGATTCAGTGACCCCATCCTTTAGACAAATGTGGTCATACATTTTATTTATACAGACACTATAAACCCTCCTTTAAAATTATATTATTCTTGCTTTTAATAGTCATTTGCCTTTTAAAAAAGTTAAATGAGGTAATCTTTTACATTTATCCTTTATTTACCATTTCTAGCGTTCTTCACTCTATAGCTTATTCCAGTGCTTTAAGATATCACTGCATTGTATTTTGATCTCTTGTAAGACAGCAGCCATCATTCATCATCACTTATTGTTCTCTTTTATGTCATGTTTTTTTTTGTGTGTGTATAGGTTTTTTATATTGGCTTTCACCAGTCTGATTATGATATACTTGTTTTTCTATATATTTACCTGCTTTGAATTTCCTGAGATACTTCAACACACAGATTAATGTTTTCTCCCCAAATATGAAAAATTATTAACCATTATTTCTTTTAAATTGACACATAACTCAGATACAATTCACTTAATTCACCATTTAAAAAAGTACATTTCAGCAGTTTTTAGTATATTCACAAGGTATACAACAATCACCACCATCAAATTACGCAACTCCAGAAAGAAACCTCATTTTATAAGCAGTCACACTAATTTACTTTGTCTCTATAGATTCTATATATTCTGAACATTTCACACAAATGAATCACAGTATGCACACAATATGCAGGCTTTGTGTCTTTCTCCTTCTACTTATCATGACATGTCAAGGCTCGTCTATGCTATAGCATGTATCAGTACTTCATTCCTTCTCATGGCCAAATTACATTGTTTGACCCTCAAACAAGTGGTTAGGGGTGCCAACCCACATCTCTCCCCGTGCAGTTGAAAATCTGCATATAACTTTTGACTCCCCCAAAATTTAACTACTAATAACCTATTGACTGGAAGCCTTATCAATAACATAAACAATCGATCACGTATTTTGTATGATATATGTCTTATACATTGTATTTTACAATAGAGTAAGCTACAGAATAGAAAATATTAAGGAAAAGAATATACTGTACTATATTTATCCAAAAAAAATCTGTATATAAGTGGACCCACACAGTTCAAATCCATGTTGTTCAAGGGTCAACTATATTCTGTAGATATACATTTTGTTTATCCATTCAGCTGCTGATGAGCACTGGGACTGCTTCCACTTTTTGGCTATTATGACTAATGTTGCTATGAACATCCCAGTACAAGTTTTTAGGTGGACATGTGTTTTCAATTCTCTGGCGTATGTAACTATGACTGGAATTGGTGGGTCATATGGCAAGTCTATGTTTAATTATTTGAGGAACTGCTAGACTATTCTCCAAAGCAGTGCATCATTTTACCTTTCTAAGAGTAACAAGTAACATAGGAGAGTACCAATTAATCCACACTCTAACACCTGTTGTTATCCAACTTTTTGATTATAGCTATCTTAGCAGGTTAGAGGGATAACCCAATGGTGTCTTTCTTTGCCTTTTTTTTTTTTAACAACTATTCTGAGCATCACTTCATGTGCTTGCTGGCCATTTATATATCTACTTTGGAGAAATGTCTACTCAAATACTTTGCCCATTTTTTTTCTTTTTTTTTTTTTTTTACTTTGCCCATTTTTAATTGGGTTATTTACCTTTTTATGACTGAATTCTAGGGCTTCTTTATATATTCTGGACACTGGATCTTTCTTAGATATATGATTTTGCAAATATTTTCTCTTATGGGTTGTCTTTTCACTGCCTTTGAAGCACAAAAGTTTTTCATTTTGATGAAGTCCAATTCACCTGTTTTTCTTTTTCCTTTGGTTGTTTGTGCTTTAAGTGTTATACCTAAAAAATCACTGCCTATTCCAACATCACAACATTTATTTTTTTCTAAGAGCTTTATAATTTTAGTTCTTACATTTAGGTCTCTGATCTATTTCTACTTATTTTTTTATACAGGTCACTTTCATTCTCTTACATGTGTGTATCCAGCTGACACAGCACGATCTGTTGAAAAACTATTCCTTCCCTCACTGAACTCTCTTGGCAATCATATAGAAAATCAACTGCCCACATATGTATGTGTTTTTATTTTGACTCTCACTTCTACTCCATTGATTTATGTCTGTCCTTATGCCAGTATCATGGAGTTTAGGTTATTGTAGCTTTGAAACCAAAAAATGGGAATCTAATCATTATTTCTTAAAAACATTTTTTTTTAACTTTTCTTGAATCATTCCCTCTTTCCTCTTCTTCTAGGACTCTAAGTACATGTATGTAAGACTGCTTGACATTATCCTAGAGGCCATCAGGACTGTCTCCCTCCACCACCAGCACCAATTTTCTTCTCTCAATTCTTCATATTGGATAATTTCTATGGATCTGACTTTGAGTTCACAAAATCCTTCTTGTGCCATCTCCAATTCACCATTAAGCCTATCCAGTGAATTTTTCATTTCAGATATTGTTCTTCTACAATTTTGTAATCTTATTTTAAGTCACTGAGTTAATAGTTGCTTTAATTCATTTTTCCTAATTCCAACTGTGGGTTATCTCAGGATCAGTTTTCATCAACAGCATTTTTTCCCTTGGATATGGTTCAAGTTTTCTTGTTTATTTGCATGTATAGTAAATATTGGTTGTATGCTGGACACTAAATATGGTGTGAGGATTCTAGATTACACTATCTTCCTTGATGAGTTTTGTTCTGCCTAGTGCTTCTCCTTGATCCTAAAAAGGCCTAATTTTAGGCTTTATTAGAGCAGATCCAGAGCAATCCTTACTCTTTAATAGGAGTTGACAAACTTTTTCTATAAAAGGCTAGACAGTAAAGGTATCAGACTTGTGGGCCACGCAGTGTCTATAGCAAGTGCTCAACTCTGCCCTTGTAGCCCAAAAGTAGTATGTAAATGAAATAGCATGGATGGCTGCATTTTATTTTTTTTTTAAAGATTTTATTTATTTATTCAAGAGAGGGAGTGGGCAAGACAGTGAGAGAGCATAAGCAGAGCGGGAGCTGCAGAGGGAGAGGGAGAAGCAGACTTCCTGCTGAGCAGGGCTCAATCCCAGGACCCCGGGACTATGACCTAAGCTGAAGGCAGACACTTAACTGACTGACCCACCCAGGTGCCCCTGGATGGCTGCATTTTAAAACAAATTTATTTATAGTCACCAGAATTTATATTCCACGTAATTTTCAAGTTTTACAAAATACTGTTCTTTTTTTAAAAATCTTTTTCTAGCCACTAAAATATATAAAAACCATCCTTAGATCACAAGCCATACAAAAACAATCAGCAGGCCAGATTTAGCACAGACCATAATTTGCTAATCCTGTTCTGAGATATAATTCTTACTCCTATAGCATGATCTTTCTGATCTCAGATAAATATTTAGTATGTTAACTAGGTCTCTCTCTACCCTAGATGGAGTAGAATCCAACATCTCCAGGTATAATGGGGCTTGTCCCACTCTAACATGCATTCTCTTATCTGACCTTGAGGAATATTGCCTATGAATGTGCAGACCAACTCTCATTAAAGGACTTTTGGGAAACTCACACTTACAATTTTCTGAAACCCTCCTCAGCAAATTCCAGCTGCTTCAGTAGCCCAGAACTCCAATCTTTGCATCCTTAACTCAGCAGGACTTCCCTGCTCTGGGTTCCCTGCTTGAGTTCCACTCCCCATAACACAGTCAGGAAACTATCCTGAAACACAGAGATGGGCTAAATGTGGTGCTCACCTTGTTTGTTCTCTTTCTCTCTAATGTCCAGTGCCTGAAAAGAGCTCTACTTCATATATTTTGTCCAGTTTTATAGCTGTTTATGGCTGGAGGAAAAATCCAATCCAATTACTCTGTCACAGCTGAAAAGCAGATGTTAACCTCAATAAATATTTGATGAATAAATTAATGACTAAACAAACCATATGTTTTAAGTATACATGACCCTCCATCCTCTCCACCTCCTTCACACCTTTCTGTAATCCCTTCCCATGGGCTATAGACAGGATCTTGATTTGCATTTAACCAAAAGAATACAGCAAAGTCTTTGGGATCTTACTTCTGTGATTAAGTCACACTATATAAAACTCCAATCTTGCTACAAGACTAGTTCTAAAGACTTTTTGTTGACCGAATGAAGTAAGCTGCCATACTGGGAAAGTCCACATGGCAAGGAACTTCAAGCAGCCTTTGGGTGCAGAGTGCAGCCTCTGACAGTCAACAGAAGAAAGGGCCCTGAGCCCTACAATCAAGAGGAAATGAATCTTGCCAGCAACATGAGTGAGCTTAGAAGAAGATTCTCAGTCTCCAGGCAAGGATGTAGCTCAGCCAACACAATGATTACAGTGAGGCATTAAGCAGAAGATCCACAGAAATTGTGAGATAATAAGTTTGTGTTATTTTAAGCTGTTACATTTGTGGTGATCTGTTACACAGAAACAGAAAACTAATATAATACACTACTGATAGATACTACAAAACAACTACCAATATTCAGAGCTGGCAAGTACATGCAGAAGCATGGGAATGACCATGAAGTGCACTCAAGAACAAGGAAAGCTACCTCAGACCTATGTCATCAACACACAGTGGAAAAAGCAGAAATATAGTAAATTACCTCAGGGAGGTACAAAGAGGGTGGCTCTTGGCCTAGCAAGAGAGAACGAGACCATGAGAAAAGGGGTGTGGGCTGTCATACAAATATATTTAAAGAACAGTCAGAACCAGTGGTAGTGCCTTCCAAGCACTGTAAGAAAGACAGAGAATACCTTGGTCCAAAAACCTAATTTTGTCTAGTCACCATCATTCAGCAGTGTTTTGCACAGAAGCACTTACCGTAACACTGACCCTCTTTTACCTAGCAAATGTGAGCTCTTAATCACTATCAAATAATCACTATCAAAATTTAAAACTAAAATCTATGCTTTTATCAAAACCAAAATACACCAATTTAGCACCATGTTATCAGAAGAGAAAGAAAAACACCAAGGTATTGTTGACTTTGTTTACTCATTAAACTTTATTTAGGATATGCAATAGAACTAGGCATTTTAAAGAACCCACTATGTTCACCTGATGCTACTAAATTTTTGAATCATGTAACAAATTTCTCTTTTTAAAAATTCCACACAGTGTAAGCAACTTTTTTATTACCATAAAGCTTTGTAAGTAGCATATGCATAGGAATAATGTAAATATTAGAAGAAAAAAAAACATAAAGAGAAAGCCAAAGTAGCAAAATGTTAGCAACTAGCAAATCCAGGTAAAAGGTAGGTGGATGTTCACTAGACAACTCTCAACTTTTCCAATACAGACTTAAATTTTTTTTAATTAAAAAGTGAAGAACAAGAAATAAGATAATTTTCTCAGTAAGCTAATGAAGTTTAGGGATCATAATGTTCTTTAAGCTAATTAGAAGTCTGAAGAAGTTACCATTTTCACTCGTTTTGGTAAATGGAGAAAGAAAGCAAAGTAAATATCCAAATCTATGTTTTAAAGCAGTAAACACTTTACAATTATGTAATGTTTCTCTCTCAGAATTCCAAAAATAATATAAAATTTCTAAAAACATTAATTTTCTGAATCATCCTTACAACCTTTTGGTTCTTTACACAATATTAACATTTAAATCTGCACTGTTCTCCAAACTCTTGTTATCAACATGTGGTCTGCTGAACCAGTAACACTGCATTACCTGTGAACTTGTTAAAAATATAGAACCTCAATAGCCAAACTATGAAAGCAGCCCAAGTGACCGCCGATAGATGAATGGATAAAAAAGAAATGTGTGTGTGTGTGTGTGTGTGTGTGTGTGTGTGTGTGTAATGGAATATTATTCAGCCATAAAAAAGAATGAAATCTTGCCATTGGCAACAACATGGATACAGCTAGAGAGTATAATGCTAGGCAAAGTAAGTCAGAGAAAGACAAATACCAAATGATTTCACCAATATGTGGAATTTAAGAAACCAAACAAGCAAAGGAAAAAAAAGAGACAAACCAAGAAACAGACTGTTAGCTACAGAGAACAGATGGCTACCAGAGTGGAGATGGGTTGGGGGATAGTGAAAATAAGGGATAGGTATTAAAGAGTACACTTATCATGATGAAAATAATAAATATTTATATATTCATAGCTTCAGGATCATTGATGACCCATAGTCTTTACAGTTAGGGAAGGATTATTAATTTCATCTATTAAATAACGAAACTGTAGTGATGGTAAGACAAGATTAGGACAGTGGCTAGTGGAATAGTTCAAGCTGTTTCTACTTCTTGTATATCTATTGTACTTGAGTGTTAGGTTATCTGTTACATTAATGAAATAACGTACATCACTAAGGAGCTAATCAGGAGAATAATCATTAATGTACATCATGAAGTGTAAAAGTTCTTCTACAACAGGTGATGTTGCATCCTGGAAACCTAGCTGGAATGGATTATGTCACCAAGATATAAGTGTTTGAACCTATAATTTCACTTTGATAAAGTTATATAATTTTTACTAATACCTCACTAATTGAGAAATATATAGTAGTTATGATATTGGCTTGGCACCAGCTGGAGGAGGTTTGATTCCTTCCCTTCTTATTTTACATTTATGTAAGAAGATTCTTCAAATGTATGATATGGGGGGGCATCCATGTAGTCATTTGAAATAAGTAGTTGTTAATTCTACTACTGCTATTTGTGGCTTAGATGCAAATTCCTGTCAAATTATGAAAATTATTAATATTATTGCTGTTAATGAAATGAATGAACCTATGATGGATGAGATGGTATTTCATGTTGTATACACATTTGGATAATCAGAGTGAGGTGGGAGCATTCTTCAAAAGTCAAGAAAGTGTAATGGGGAGAAAGTTATGTTAACACCTTTGTGTTTGTGAAATGAATTTTTGCTCAGGTTGAGTTAAATGTATAGCCTGAAAATAAGGGAAGCTGGTGAACAAATCCTCCTACAATGCTAAATAATGCTTTTATTGATAAGATGTAATGAAATTATGCTACTACATAACATGCATCATGAAGAACAAAGTCCAAGGATCAATTAGCTAGAAGTTAAGTCCTGCCAGGTCTCCTACTGTAAATAAGAAAATAAAATGTAAGGCTCAGAGTATGGCTGACAATCACTTAGTATTTCATCCATGAAGGGTTTTCTGTCAACTAAATACTTTTACTCTTTTGGAATGGCACTCATTATGGTAGCTGTTAATAAAACATGCTCATGTGTCAACATCTTGCCGACTGAGAATATATGATGAACTTGTGCAATAAAGTCTAAAAATCCAATAAAAAAATAAAAATAAATTAAAAAAATAAAAATACAGAACCTCTGCCCTCAGCCCAAACCTGCGGAATCAGAATCAAAATCTGTACCTTAACAAGACACAAAGGTAATTTGTATGCACATTAGCATCTGAAGAACACCGCTCTAGACATTAAAATTTACTATGAATATTATATATCTATTCAAATGACAAGCAGCAGTCCATTAAAAATTAGAGAAAATACCCAAAAGCTATTTAGCAGGTATTCTCCCCCAAGAATTCAGTCTGAACCACAAAATGATCAAATGTGTGTGCCCGGTAGAGGCCAGGGGGAGGGGTCTCTTGGAGACTTGGTCTCTTTATTATTGCATAAAACCTAATCAAAATCAATTAATATCTTTGAAAACAACTGTAAAACAAATTCCAAGCAGTCTGGTTAAAATACAGACATCATTTGATATACTCAATATCATAAAAGATAAAATACATACTGAAAAATCAACTGACATAGTTACTCAATAAATTCAATCACTGTTAAACTATTATCTAGAAACTAAAAACAAAACAAAACCCTGCTTCCTCACTCTAAAAGCATTTGCTTTTCTACCTGCAAATGTCTTACTCAGTTTCATTATAATCAATCAAAAGCCATAAAGTAGTACAACAGAAATGGGCCTACATTAATCAGTATAAGCCATCAATTAAACACTTGGGGACAACTTTTGAGGAAAGCTAAGTCTTACAATCCTAAATAAAGGGAACTTAGTATACAGAAAGAAATCTGGACAATAATTTTCCTCCAATATGGGCCAGGGGCAGAAAGTGTAAGAATAGCCGATAGAAATACATAGGTAGCTTGAGCAAATTTAAAACACCCTCTATAATATCCTTATTAGCTCTAAGATTCTGCTTTCTATTTGATTACTCTAATAAACTTCCCATCTGGGAAGAATATGGTGACCAACCAAAGACCTCAAAGAGTAATTCATTTAAAAATGCCAAGAATATACCCATTATATGTAACATAAAAATCATATTTTCTATGAAAAATAACTATTTTCTAGAATAACAACAAAAACTTGGGGAGAATATTGGCACTGTTGTACAGTTTTGCAAATATCTTTAATGTTTGACTTTGTAGAGAATAGATGAATTATTTGCTTCTACATTCAATGCTCTACAGTGTTGTTTTGACTAATTTGTATAAATATACAAGCTTATAAAAATATGTAGCTGGAAAAAGGGTAGCATTTTAACAGACTTCAGATTTGTGGATATTCTTTGTTGATACTCCACCAGATTCAATAAGTATAGTTTATTATAACATTATATGGAATCTGAAAGCTTATCAATAAACATTTTGATCTCTGTTACATTAAAATCTCTAATTCTGACCTTGCATTTTGAATGGTTCTTTTTCACATGCATTATTTTGTTACATCATGCATTGACCATTTGGAAAATATTTGTTTACTGAATTAATGTAGATCTTCTCTAAACGCTGACACATTTCATTACATAAAATTTCTTAAAAATCAGATCTGTTAAAAGGACCAAAAATCTCAACAGAAAACTGTTTTAAGAATAATAAAGCTGTCAAGGTCATGGTAGCAGATATGTTTTCCAAAATTCTAACTTTCATTTAGAAGTTCACATTTTATCACTGGCAACAAAAACTGTTGTCCTAACAGTGAGAGATTCACTTCACTTATTTTAAGAAACTGTCTTACAAATATACCCAAGTCTGAATAACCATACTTTATCAGTCACTCTTTAAAATAAAAAAATGCTGTTTTATGAAAAAAGTGGCTTGTTCAGCTTGCCCTCAAACAAGGGCATAAGTGATTTTCCTTAAGACAACCATCATATTTGACATAGAACAGAAGTGCTTTGTATGTACTCTCCATTTCAACACACGGGAGATTAAAAAGACATGGACTTAAGAGTTAAGATTAACAATACTTGATAATTTGTACTGCTTCATCTAGAACAGTCTTAAGTGAAACTGATATTCTTTCTACTGCAAGTGTGTGGCAGCGAAGATGACAATAACCACTTGCTGCACAGTGTGGTGCACCGCCCTGCTCTGTGCCATGGTGCCCACAGTTTTACCCACCACCTCTTCTGCAGATCAGTACAAATGTAAACACAGAGGAAAAGGCAAACGGCATCTTATTATTACGGAAATAGATTTGACCTCATGGATCCTTTCCAAGAGCTTCTGGGTACCCCTGTCGGTCCACAGACTGCTTTGAGAACCACTACACTAAAACAATCAAAACAATTCTAAGCCTTTCCTATCATTATTACAATCCACTGATTCACTCAATCAGTAATTACAGAGGGCTTGGTATGTAGTGCCAGGTAGGTACCATAAAGTGTCTCAGTATTTGAGTGTCTTTGTGTCATTCGCTCATGTATCCCAAGCATCTAGATAGTGCCTGGCTGGCACACAGCAGACTTCTGATAGTTGTTCAATGAATAAATAAATGGGTAGCTATGATGTATTTTAACTTAGATTCCAAAGTCTTAGTACATCCATCTCTCAGACAAATAATCTAATTATGGGAATTATTTTTCAACATAATGGGAAAGATTAACATGTTCAATACGGAACCTCTACACTCATCATACTTGGAGTAGTTTTATCTTCATACTGTTCTTTTTAAAAAAAAAAAAAAAAGATTTTATTTATTTATTTGACAGAGACAGCCAGCGAGAGAGGGAACACAGCAGGGGGAGTGGGAGACGAAGAAGCAGGCTCCTAGTGGAGGAGCCCGATGTCCCAGAACGCTGGGATCACGCCCTGAGCCGAAGGCAGACGCTTAATGACTGCGCCACCCAGGCACCCCTATCTTCATACTGTTCTAAACTTAAATTATATATACAGGCAGTCTTTGCTTTGCATGGTACCATGGTAACTGAAAGTCATGCATATCAGAACCATATCCTCACTCTGGTTCTGTGGTAACTAAAATCTGTGGTAACATGCTACTGTGCAGAGCACACGAGTGCAAATGAGAGAAAAATAAATGCCAATGACCCAGACACTCCATTTTAGTAAAATGGGAAGGAAAGCATCTTAGGAAGAATAGGTAAGCAGCTTTTGCACAGTGACTTTGAAGGAGTGCCCCTTACAGAAAAGCAAATTTGATACCTAAAATGACTTTTCAAACTCTTAACATGCTTCCCTCCCACAATCCATCGCCCTTTGAGAATCACTGCCTAGTGATCAACTAATTGAGGTATTTCAATCCTTCAATGGTATTTGTGAATTGCTTGGGGAGAAGGGACTGAAGAATCAAGGTGGTTAAGGGGAAAGACAGACCACTTTATAAACCATTAGGACAAAATTAAGTTACAAAAAATCTGTACTAGTCTTAAAAACTACAGGAATTAAAATTTCTCAAAACACACTCAGATCAAGTCTTTGGAGTTCTGTCTCCTAACCCTTCTCACAATTCAATCAAAATATCCTTAGAGTTACTCAACAGCATTAAGCTGTACCCCTCCCCAATCCCACGCCCACAGCTACACTCAGGATTTTGTTCTTCCTATTTGAGATTTTTTTTAATGAATATTAACATTACAAAACATCACAAATTTTAAACAGTGTATTCAGCTCCAACAAATAGGCATTCATATATTAAATGTTTAAATGGCTCTGCCAAGAGTAACAATAAATCGAAAGATACATGAACGAACACTAGCGGCAGCTTAGCCATTAAAAAGTGTCATAAGAGAAGCAATAAACAACTTCACTTAAAAAAAATTCTATTCTAAGTCTACTGACTAAATACCACAAGTGGGAGAAATGGGAAATGCTATTTAAACTATACCTTAAAATGTACTGTGATGTTCCAAGGAAGAGCTGAACTTGATGCAAGAAGATCAAACAGCAAACCAATTGGATAATGCCTAAAAATGAAAGAGTACATTTTAAGAAAGAATATTTTGAAGTTATAACTACAACTCCAAAATAAATTTCAGCACATACTGTAATACCAAATGTCAGGGGGCTATTAATCACAAATCATAGAATGATAACATTTTACAGTTACTTGCCTAAGCTAATATGGTAGAGTTTCCAGGTATCAGTTTTTTTCTAAGCATTTCATTCATTAAAGCCTCGATATATACAATGGGATTGTGCTAAAGCATCTCTTATCAGGCATGACCACCATTACATCACCCTACTGCAGTATCTGATTACCATCCCAGTATTCACATTGTACAGTTTTTTAAAGCTTATTTAAATGTATCTTTAAAATTTTTATAACAACTTAAAATATTAGAAAAACTTAAGAACTAAGAAAAGCACCTAAAAAGCATGCCATCTCTATTTTGTGGTAATTACTATTAACATTATTGAATGTGAGTCTTTTATTTATGCATACATATGTAAATATAGATTAGGCTTATCCTTTACAAAACACTAAAACCTGCTTTTTCCATAATAACAACATGTCAACATTTTCCAAAGTCACACAATATTTTTCTGCAACCTAAGACTAAAGTTTTTTACAAAAATAAATTCTGGACTTCCTAAATAAGAGAACACTTCCAAATATAACCATTACTTACAGTGAAGCAAATTATTGAGCAATAATATAAACCTTGCAGATTTCAACAAACAAATCTTATTTTTTAAATCATCCTTTTAAAGAATCTAAAGTGGCTTCAATAATGAAACAGAATTAAACAATACTTTCGACAAAGGCAAAAAGAGGACTACTTGGTGTCATGTACGACAGTCCTGTTCTTTACATGTTAGTGAGTTATTCCTAGATTTAGAAGCAGAAAAATTTGGAAATACATCTAATTCCCCTCAAAATGAATGACCCAATACACTGCCTAACCAAGATTCAAATATTAACTAATACTAGTTATGTTTGCTTACATTTACATAATACAACTGGTGAAAAGTCATCAATCACTAGCGATCATGTTATTTAGAAAGAATTTAGAATGAATGCCCTACTAGTAAAATAAAACAGTGGGTAGTCTTAGTCATATATGTGTTGTATCTCTTAATAATAACCCTTAAACCTCCCTATTTGAAAGTTAGCATCTAACACAAATCTTTCATAACCAAATATGAATACTGAAGGAAATTTTAGACTACCTAAATAATAGAATGTTTCCTTCAGAAACATTTCAGAACCCAGAAAAAAAACCCTGGTCTGTCAAAAACTAAAATAAAAATAGTAATTTGAAAAACAAAAATACTGCATTACAGAAAAGTTATAGATTCTATTCAATTCTGATCCTTCTCTCTGAACTTCTTCAAACTGTACAAGCTCTACATGATGCCTTGTATTTTTACAAAACAGACCTTTGTTAGTCCTCATTCTATTCCAGGAATTCTATTTCACCATTCTAGGAATTATTTCATCATTATTTATCAATTATGCCCAACTATGCTAAAAAAAAAAAAAAGACTAAAATAGGAACAATTTGGAAGAATAATGGCATGCCTAGAAGGATGATACAATAATGAATCCTTCCATTTTCTCAGTGTTTCACCTAGAATATTACATCATATTTCAAGGAAGTATAAAATAAGGATGCAGACCCCATCTTTGGAGTCTGCTTTTATCTATCATTAATACAGCTGAAAATTCAAAATGTCTAATTTTCCATGCATAATGGGAAAGAGGAAAATTGACAAGGGAAGATGTTACACAATTATTACATAAATCAGAAGGTTTTAACAGAGACAGCCGTACTTTGGACTTTAATGACAGTGGTAAAATTGATCATTTAAGTGAAATATCAGACTACAAGTCATTAGATAATATTCTAGGTGAATTTTACAGAATTCAAAAACTAATGAATGATTTATTTCTAAAAGACATGGCATTCTTATCCACTTACTCATTCAATGGCAAGAAATTCATCATGCAATATTTTATGACAAAAACCTGAACCATTTTGTTAAAAAGATGTGTGATTGTATTTTTTCATCTTTTATACCACTTGTGCACCGCAATTTACCTGATAGTAAGTGAGCAAGAGCTAAAGGCAGATTTGTACCAAAGACAACTAGAAGGAATTACGTGATGTAGAAATGAACAAGTATTGAACTGATCATTCTAACTGGTATTTACTAATGTAAACGATATTTTACAACAAAATCATGATTTGTCAAAGGTTTAAAAATTTCTTTAATCATTGCTGTTTAGCACAAGAAGAGCCAGAAGTCACAATAAGCTAAAACCTCTTCGAAGTCTATTTGAATGTATGACAACTAATGGGTAGTTAGTTGCATTCAGAAGACACTGCCCATTTCCGTTATCCATACCTTCAAAACCAGGAAAATATGGAGCGTAAATCCGAATGTGCTGTATCTAAATGCTTTTTAAAATTTCTAATAAAGTTGTCATACACTATTCCTTTACTTTTCTCTAAGTTATTTATAAAATAACTTAAATATATATATATATTTTTTAAAGTTCACTGGTCTCAGATGATAAATGATGACTATTTTTCCCAATATACTAAAGATTAGGATGAAATTTAAATATTATGGTTTCTAATACTTACATTTAATTATAAATGTATGTAAAGTATCAACATAAAAGCACTCTAAATATAACTACTATCCTGTAATAAACTTTAAAAATAAAACTGCAGCAGAAACAGCTACTTACTTCCTTCTATTATCAAAGTCTACATGTACAGCCTGTATGTGGCTCAATGCAGATGGATATGTCAGAATGATTTTGACGCAAGGATACTAGCTCCAAACAAATATACTATCTGAATTAACTGGTTCCAAGACTGCTCATTTCTGATGAGTCTATTAATACGCAAGAAAATCTATAATAGAAAACAGAACTGGCAAGACTTAAAGGTACTGAATTTCTCTTACACTATAATCTAATTTACATCAAGGGTTTCAAAAGTACTAATTTGTACAACTCCTCTAAACAGATATTCTACATAGTTTTGTCAGGAGGCTCCTAACCCACAACATAGAAACCACATAAGCCATAACTGTAAGTAAACCATAATGTAACCATTTATCTGTTATGTTGCTACTCCTGCCAATCTAACCTAAATTTAAGAGAAAAGGAAGTGGTGAGGATATCAACCTGGAATATATCCCAGAAGAGGGCCCAACTAGTAAAGGTTCAACCTACTGCCTGATAAAAACTCACTGTACCAGAATAGTTAGCGTTAGGTCTATTTTCGCACTTTATTCATTTTCTTTCTCTTCCTTAAATTGCTCTAGTCTTTTCTAAATTCAGTTCTCAAAATGAGTAATATTTTCATTTTTCTTTGCATAAGGTCTTTTTTCTTTACCCTTTCATTACTGCTAAAATACATACACACATACCGGCCACATGTATAGCAATAACGGATATGTTCCTAAGTCAGCCAAGGGTGCTCTCAGTAGTCTAAACATCTGCAGTCAGATAGCAAAGCAGTATTCTAACATCAGCATTGAAAGAAAGTTTCCCCATATACTAGAGAGAACTATTGTCCTACTCCATCTCACTGAAGTAAATGCATCCTGTTCATAAGTCTACTAGTGATTCACTGGAAACAGGATTACATTTCATTGAAGGAAGAAAAAAGGTTCAAATTGGGACATGGGGGTGGCTCAGTCAGTTAAGCATCCGACTCTTGATCTCAGCTCAGGTTTTGATCTCAGGGTCACAAGTTCAAGCCCCATGTTTAAAAAAAAAAAAAAGACAACTCAAAGGTACACCAAAGTAATTTAATGTTTACAATCAATTTTGCCTTCATTTACCTATGGAACAAACACAAACCACTGTAAATTAGCACTGTGTTTCACAGCTTTCTAAACCTATTCTTATGCATGAAAAAGTACAAAAACAGCCAAGGGGATACTACCTGTCTCAAATGCTAAGTAAATTACATTTCAAAATTCAAGTTCACAGAACTTATAAAATTTTAGAAATTCACAACCTTAGAAAAAAGACAATCCATAAGAGAGAAGAGCCTGCACAGTATTTATAATTAAGAGGTTATTTTGTTAAAATTTACTTTTGAAACCAGATAGATACAGTATTAAATTCTGGGTCATTCTGTTAGGTCTATGTTTAAGATCAATATCAGTGTTTGCTTTTTTGGGGTTTAATTCAAAAGGTAGTTTCAACTTCTTACTTTCAACAACCAGTCCTGAAAATAAGTCAATTTACACAAAATAATAATATTCTATTAGAGACACTTGCTTTTATAATTGACAAAAAGAAAAGCTTTTTCTAAAATTTATATTGAACGCCTAAGATACAACCAATATTAGGATATACAAACTAAATGTTCTTTAGAAGAACCAGGAACCGTTCTCTTAAAATAATTTTAATATAAAAGTAACAAATACAAACTTTGAACACTTGATTTACAAATAACCTTCGCCTTTTCAAAATGCAATGTTAGAGCACCCTCTGCTGACTGATCAACTCAAATCACTCTTACAAAAAAAGAAAGAAGAAAAAGAAATCCTTGCTCAATGAGCTAGATCAACACTTTTTATTTGCCACATAATTTTTAAAACTTAAGGAGACAAAGGACTGCGAGGATAAAATAGTAATCAAATAAAGCCCCTCAGATTCTCTCTACAAATCAACAATATATTAAGTATTCATTATGTCACCACTGTTCTTAAGTATCTTTCTATTCTAATATGGACAGATAACACAAGCAATTTAGAGAAAACATAACAGAATTGAAGAAAACAACAACTAACAAATAGAATATCAGCAGTGTGGTGGAAAAAGTCCTTAACTGAGACTCGAAATCTGGTCCTACTCACTCATTTGAACAAGTTATTTTACTTCTTTCAGCCTCATCTTCTCAATAAAAAGAAGGAACCAATTTAGATTCATTCACCCACTGAACAAACATTTACTTAGCACCTCTTACATATTACTGCTTAAGATACAAGAGCCCATGCTCAGGTATCTCAGGCAGATATTTAAGCACTTATAATAATAAATATGAACAGGAGTTAACAGAGTGAGAAGTAATATCAATTTATGCTCTACCTTCTTTTATGCATTATCTAAACTGGTGTTTGGTTTCCTTTCTCATTTGAATTTATTTAAAACTCCAAAGAATCAAGTATAAGAAAGATGTTATCACCTTACTCAAATAAATGCTCCTCTACTCTGAAGACATTTGCATGGTCTCAAAAAGTCCAAGTCCTACAAAACTTCAGTGGTAGCTGCTTCCCTGTAATGATTATCCTATCGTATGAAGCCTACTCCATAAATGCCAGGCAGATATTGATAGCCTATGACTCCTTTAACACAGGAAGAGGACTCCTTTAACATAGGAAAATACTGCTACACTTGGGAGCAAAAGAGACAAGATCAAGACCTAGCCCAGAGGGGCACCTGGGTGGCACAGCAGTTAAGCGTCTGCCTTCGCTCAGGGCGTGATCCCAGCGTTATGGGATCGAGCCCCACATCAGGCTCCTCCGCTAGGAGCCTGCTTCTTCCTCTCCCCCTCCCCCTGCTTGTGTTCCCTCTCTCGCTGGCTGTCTCTATCTCTGTCGAATAAATAAATAAAATCTTAAAAAAAAAAAAAAAAGACTTAGCCCAGAGGTCCTGGTTATAGTCATGCCTGGAAGCTATTCCTTCCTCAAATATATGAAGTACCTAACAATACGGAGTTAGTCCCCCTTATGCGGGGGGGGATATGTTCCAAGACTGCCCCAAGGATACCTGAAACAGCAAACAGTACCAAACTCTACATATACTACATTCTCTCCTATACATACAGACCTGTGATTAAGTTTCATTTATAAATTAGGCACAGTAAGAGATTAACAACTTATAATAGAACAATTATAACAAAAAGTTACAACAAAAGTTATGTGAATGTGGTCTCACTCTCTCTCAAAATATCTTACTGCACTGTGCTCACCCTTCTTGTGATAATGTGAGATGATAAAATGCCTACATGATGAGATGAAGCGAGGTGAACGACATAAGCATTATGACACAGTGTTAGGCCACTACTGCCACCCTTCTGACAATATGTCAGAGAAGGATCATCTGCTTCCAGACCATGGCTGACTGAGGGTAAATGAAACTACAAAAAGCAAAACCACAGATAAAGGGGGACTACTGAACTAAAGGAAAAGTTTTATCAAAAGTCATTAAATACAATGACTTATAGCAAGATATAACTATGAAAGTGACATCATGTATACAAAGTTAACACCCCAAAACCTAAAATGAAGATATGTGAATATAATTACTTTCACATAAGCTCTCTAGAAGGAAAAATTTTAATTTTTTACTCTTTAATAAAAGATTCTCAGGGTGTCTGGGTGGCTCAGTTGGTTAAGTGACTGCCTTCGGCTCAGGTCATGATCCTGGAGTCCCAGGTTCAAGTCCTATGTCAGGTTCCCTGCTCAGCAGGGACTCTGCTTCTCCCTCTGACCCTCCCCTCTCTCGTGCTCTCTCCTTCTCTCAAAGAAATAAATTTTAAAAAATAAAAAAAAAAGATTCTCAGAAGACATGAATACTGACAAAATAAAAACATGATATATAGTTAAGCCAAAATCAGTACTCTGTGGTGACAGAGAGAAATAAATGGGTCCAAACAATATTTACTGATATAGAATACAAACTTACACCATACAAATCGTATCAAATACAAAAATAACCACCATACAGGATGGGTTAAAATGGCAGCTGAAGGATGATTACTAAGCAATCATTCATTTATAAAAGTTAAATTGAGGCTTCCCATCTTTTCCAGAGTTTCTCAATTGGGGGTAGTTTTGTACCCCTTCATCCCAGGACATCTGGCAGCATTTTTTATAATCACGACTAGAGGGAATGCTACTAGCACTAGCAGGTAGAGGCCAAGGCTGCTGCTAAAAATCCTACAATGTACAGGATAGCCCTCCCACAACAAAGAATTATCTATGTCAAAATGTCAACAGAGTCCCTGTTAAGAAACCCTACTGTACACTGATAAAACTGAAAAGCCTAGTGTCAGTCACATGAATTTTTAACAATGTGTATGTAACTAATACACATAGAGCAATACAATTTCAATATCCAACTATAATACAGATAGAACTGTCAAGAATATAGACATATCCTCTATTGCTACTCACCCACAATCCTTCCCCCTCCTTCCTTTCCCTCTACTCTCCTGATCCTTGCTCCTCTTATACTTCTTTTAAGCCACCTTCCCATTCCAAAACCTCCAATTCTTTTGAGAAATAAAAAGAAACAGAAAACATTGACTTACCTATGCTGCCTGAGGTCTAGAACTATTCAAGAGTCATAATGAGTCTGATAAGTGATCATGAAGCCTGTCAAAACTGTTTTTATTTAAAAATGAATGCTATAAAGAACTTTGTCATCCTTTCCCAGAACTGCCTCAAAAGGTTGGAGATATGACCTATAACTCAATACAAAATCTCCTTGTTTCCAAAATAATACAATATACCACTTTGTATGTTTCTAAACCATAATGAAAAATCTACTCATTTGTGGGAATTCATCAACAAGGTGAGTTCCAAAAGTTCACTATTTCTCAGTAATGCTTATACTCAAGTCAGCTGCACTTATTAAACATCTACTAGCTTCCTTTTTTATGAGCCTCTTTTAAAACTCTTCATTTTAATACTCCAGATTTAGAAAGCAAGTCCACTTTTAACCTACTTATATTGTTCATATTTAAGTCTTAACTTTTTTATTCAACTACATTCATATGGAAGCATTTCAACACCTACATCCCAGCATACCTTGAACCATTTTTTATACTCTTCTCTGTCATTTCTCCAGTTTCATTAAATATTTTTGGAAGCACAATTTACAAAACTCCCAGTAACAGAGGAAGTACAAAAATACATCATCTGTACATGGATAAGCCCAGACTTAGGATTTATTTTCAATACGTTTCTTAAGAATGATATAATATCAAAATTATTTTTCACATAAAAAGGAAATCAACATATTTTAAATACTAAGCCAAGGCTAGATAAAATGTGTATATGGCACTAAATGTGGCAATCAGTTTGAAAGATGCCATTTTAGGTAATCATGTGTATATAAAGATCTGTTATAAAATTTTTGGAGATAGAAACAAAACTGAATAGTGTCACAGAGTGACTTATTCATTAGGGAGTCTTAAATATATATGGGAAAAAAAACATAACCAAATACACTATTATTATGCCACTGAAAAATCTATCATTGAAAATATATACAAATCTGTCCAGTCTCCCATGCATCCAAAAAAAGGCAGAAATATTTTCAATAAAATATTTGAACAATAGTTTAAAATTCACTTTATTGTATGAGCTAAACTAGTGATTTATTTCTTTATATAACTTTTTAAAAATTGCTTCAGGGCACTATACCTTCATAAAGCTAGCATATACTCAATGCTTAATAATGCAGAAAAATTCACTCACCATTTCAGTGGTGTGCCTTCATATTCAAACCATATCTCACTAATGTCTTCTTGTCTCATAACCTTCTGAAAGTGCTTTTTCACTTTGTCAGTTACCAACGTCAAATAACTTACTCTTGGCAAAAGCAACTGAAATGAAAATTTGTAAAACCGTATTTATTTACTATTTTTTCAAAAAAATATATACTAAATAGGTTTTTGAATTTTAAGGAAAAACAGCCATGTTCTTTGCATTATTTTGAATATTCCACACAAAGTCAACTGCTTTTTATAGCAAATCAAAGGCTAAAAGGCTAAGACGTTTTAAATTTCTTATGAGGTCATTGCTTTAAGTAGAGCTTATAGTGTAAGTACCAAGAATAAACAACACAAATCTACGCACAATCTTTCTGTAATATTTTTCTCCAAATAAAAATACAAATGTAATCAGACGTCATGCTATTTAGGATACTTATTACTTCTATCAAATTTAACAGAAAAATTACTATGATTCACCTGAATTAATTAAACTGTTCTAAGAAAATAATCAACTCAGTCCTAAGGTGCATCTTGACTTATCACTCAGGACTTCTCAACCGGTCCATCATGTTTTGATAATCTACCATGTATTAGCTTAGTTGCAATGAAGAACACCAAGACAAAGATATAATCTGTCCTCTTCTATATGAGGCTAAAATAAAGGTAAAAAAATTCATAAAAAGTACTTACAAAAATACTTCACTGCAGCAACAGAAAAAAACTTTAAAGATCGAACAGAAATTTTCATTTGATGAACAACAGGGATCCACTACGATACAATGAATAAAAGGACGGCACAATGAGAAACAGTGTTTGAGGAATATTCTAGCAGTGGTTGAAATAAAGAAGATAAGATTATTAACTGGAAATCTGTTAAGGAAATATTACATGGAGGGATGGGCATGAAGGAATGGAAAAATGAGAAAGGTCTAGAAATCAGTCAGAACAGATTTTGGTTATTACTAATCAAGAAATTGAAGGGAAAAAACAAGTTAAAGAGGACTGACTGTTGAGCCAAACATTTAAATCTTTAAAGGGCAATAAGGCACAAGATTAAGGTATAGTGCTGGTAGACTGGTGATCTGCCACTGTCCAGCAACTCCCTCAATCCTGTCTTTCTGGAGCCTGGGCCTACTTGGACTTTGGAGAGAAAAGTCTGGGAGGGAATGTTGGGCTAGGTTAAGCCTCAACTGGCATAGTTATGAAGGCCATCATTGTTTCTCCCCCACCAAAGATATCCAGAAAGAAAACATAAGAGAACATTTAAGAAAACCGGTTAGAATTTTATAAAGAATACATGAGTGGATAAAAGGAGGAAAGTGGCAAGAATTCGTGTTTTCCCAGGAGATGCTCTAACGATTTCCTGCTTTTCTAAGCCTCTGTCCTTTCCTGGTAAAATTGTTTTATTACTCTCTTTCAGCTGCTTTTGAGAGGCTAATTCTGCATCATTTTTTGTGCAGTTTATTCAAAGTTATTATGTCTTTTGGTCAGTAAATCAAGATTACGGGGCTGGGGAATACATACAAAGAGAAATACTCTGGGTAAAGGAACTAATATTTAATCACTGAAGATCACAATAACAGGCCCCAACTAGGCAAGAGAACATGACAATGGTCCTAGGGACAACAGGGTACAGGGGGTGGGAGGTAGCTGGCATGCTCCAATATGGAACAGAAGGTACTTAATAATACTAGAAACAAGCTTTTGGATAGCAATGTGGATTCAACAAAACATAAGTTCGTCCTTTATAAAGAAACAACTACAATGCGGATTAGGGAAGAAAAGAAAAAGGAAACTAATACTGTGTATAAGAAAAAGCACTAGTTGTTTTACAGACAATATTATCACCTCTAGTTTACATGTACTTTAAATAACGTGCCAAAATCATATTCTGTTAAATAAATGGCAAAGAAACAATTCATTAAAATCAGAAATGACATAATCAAATACAGATGTAACATGGATGTCTCTAAGAAATTAAAACAGCATGATTAATCAGCCATTTTTTAAAAAATAAATAAGTACACAGTTGACCCTTGAATAACATGGTAATTAGGGGCACCAACCCCCACACAGTTCAAAATCTTCACATATAACTTCTGACCCCCAAAAAACCTAACTACTGATAGTCTACTGCTGACTAGAAGCCTTACCAATAACATAAACAGTCAATTAACAGGTATTTTGTATATTGTATGTATTTTACACTGTAGTCTTACAATAAAGTAAGCTAAAGAAAACATTAGTAAGAAATCATAAGGAAAAGAAAACATTTACAGTACTGAACTGTAAAAAAAAAAAAAAATCAGCATATAAGTGGACCCATAGTTCAAACCTGTGTTGAGTCAACTGTAATCTATTAGTCTAATAAGTTCTATACTAGTAAGTCCAGAACTTTTAACTTAAAATGTTTGTTGGGCATTAAGTAGTAATCTATTCTATAGAGAATATTAACCTATTAACCTATAGAGATTATAAAAAAAAGAGGACACATCAGGACAAACAAGCATGGGTATCAGTTCCTGATTTTGGGGTGCTGTACTACATGCACAGGGTTCAAAGTTACTGAAAAGCCCACGAATAATTTTCACAAAATGAAAACTTCTTCACAATAAGGAATGAGGAACATTAAAATGTAAGCTACATTAAGACAGCGATTTTGGTTGGTTTCGTTCACTGCTACATTCCAAATGCTCAAAATAGTGTCTGCTTTATAGTAGGCACACAATAGATATTTGCTGAATGAATCACAGATCCCAAAGATTAAGTGACAAAAAGCCAAAAATGATAATTAATAAAGAATTTCCATTCTTAAGACAGAACCTACACTGAAATGTACTTGAAATCTTCTGTTCTAAATTAGCCTGTTGGGAGTAATATGTAACCAACATAAATACTTATAGTAGCATTAAGAAATAGGACTAAGACTTGAAAATGACTATAATAGAGTAAGTATAAATACAACTTATCTAGTAAATATTTAAGTAAAAATGAAAAAAAAAATAACAGTAAAATGACATCATCCTCTCTTCTATATCCAGATAGTACCACTCTCCGATTTTCATAGGTGTATGTCATTGGTTTACTTTTTACTTTATGGTAAAAGATATCTAGCATAAAATTTGCCATTTTTAAGTGTACAGTTCATTGGCATTAAATACATTCACACTGTTGTACAACCGTCACCATTATTCATCTTCAGAATTTTTCATCATCCCAAACTCAAATTCTGTACCAATTAATCAGTAATCTCCCACTACTTCTCCTCCCCAGGCCTTTGGACTATTCTAGGTACCTCGTATTAAGTGGAATCATGAAATATTTGTCCTTTTGTGTCTGGCTTATTTCACTTCCATTCATGTCTTTGAGGTTAAATTCTTTTAATATGCAAAGGATTAACCCCCTCTGGGGAAAATATCAGCTACATGGAATCTATTCTCTCACTCTTGATTTAGCACTATCAAGTACTCAGTGAGTACTACACACGTGATTCGTTTTTCTTCTACACAGCTTGTAAGGAATACATGTTTTATATAGCTGTATAGATTCCTCATGTTTCTGAAAGAGGTAACTGTAGTATTATTTCTTTATACCAAATCCTAATTTTTCCAACAATTTTTAATTCTAAAATTAGGGACTTATTCACCTAGAATGAAAATAGAATTAAAATATACTAGAATTCTGTTCCATTTCAATGTGCAAGGCATCACACCAAGCAATGAAGATAGAGCACTGAATGAGACAAGAGTTCTTGCTCTCACAGAGCTAATAGGCTAGAAAGTCAGTAAAAACAAAATTACAAATGTGATGAGTGCAAGGAGAAAGTAAAGAATGTTACGAGAGCAAGTAGCAGAGGAATTTAACCTCATCTAGGGACTTAGGGAAAAACCTCAACAGGAATTCTATGTTAAGGCAACAGCCAGTAGGTAAAGAGCACTGAACCAAACATGGGTAATTGTCAATATTTGGTTGTGAGTAAAGGTGGGAGATACTGCTACTCATTCCAGACAGAGGAAAATGCAAAATGGCATGGAATGAATACAAAAAGACAAGGATTAGCACAATGAGGAACCATAAGAAGTTGAAAATGACAGGAATGAAGAGGGTTGAGGCAGAATAGTACCGAAGCAGCAAGGGACCAGATTATGGAGAACGCTGTAAACTACATGAAGGATCTTAAAGATGAAGAAAGGCTACTAAAGGTTTTAAGCAGGCAGGTGACAGGGTCAGATACGTGTTTTGAAAAGATGACTCCAACCACAAACTGAAAATGGAAAAGAGGGCAAGGATGAAACCAGGGAAATCACTTAGTACTATGAAATCCCATCAGTTTTTAAATGGTGGTCTAAACTAGGCTGTAGCAATGGGTGTGGAAGAAACCAGGTATGTTTCAGAGATATTTGAGATGTAAAATCAGATGGACTAAGTTACTGACTGAATGCCTGGGATATGGGTGAAGGAAGCAACAGGGATAAGTCCTTTCTTAATTACTGATAAGAGTAATTAATTAACTCGGTCTACTTGCAAAAACAGGAAGGGAGGTAATGATGATGTATCCAGTTTCAAAACACTCAGTTTGATATCCAGCAGACAGACACATAGGTCTGGAGTTCAAGAGAAAAATCCTGGGAGTTGTCAAAATAAATACAAAGAGTTTTATCTCAACAAAGAGATAAAAATGGATGATTAACTCCAGAAGGGGGGAAAGTGAAGTGGGGGGAAAAAGACAAAGCCCCAAAGAATGCCAACATTGAGGAACAAGCAAAAGGAAAGAAATCTGGCAAAGGAGAAGGAAGGAAGGAAGGAAGGAAGGAAGGAAGGAAGGAAGGAAGGAAGGAAGGAAGGGAGACCCAGATAGGTAGAAGCAAAACCAGAATCATGAGACATTTGCAGAGCAAGAAAGAACAGTGCCACAAAACGGAGAAAACAGCCAACAACAGCATCAAAACACCCACTGAGAGATCAAGCAAATGAAAATTCAAAAACAGACTCAAGGTTTGGCAAAAAAGATGTCATTAGTAACTTCAGCAAAAACAGTTCTGTTGGAGTAGTGTGAAACTGTGATTCCAGTAAAGAAAGTGGGAGGTGGCAAGGAGACAATGAGTACAGACAACCTTTTTAATAAGTCTGGGATCTTTAATAAGAGAGATGGGGTCAACAGAGGATTGTTTAAGGGTAGGAAGGACTTAAGATAATATAAATCCTGCAGAAAAAGGAGCTGCTAGGAAGAAGTTAAAGGTAAAAGAAAGAGAGAAGGCCAGGGTGGAGGTAGGAGAGTATCAGAAACCACCAGCTTCCTGAGGAAGACCGTAGACGGGATCCAGAGCACACAGAGAGAAGGTTGGGCCTTGCCTAGGAAGGACATCTCTTCCATTAACAAGAGAAGTAGCCACTATGTGTGAGTGCAGGTATGTTCAGAAGACCCGGTGGCAGAAGGTTAAGGAAGCAGTAAGCAGGAAGTGAGGTTACCTGTTAAGGCGAAAAATAAGGCCAGGGATCAGAGAAATCCTCTTAGAGAAGAAGAAGAGGGACAGCTGACTAAGGAAACATAAAAGGACTGCTATGTAATGTTCAGAGTCCACTCAGATTTATGACCATGTGTGTGACTGATTGATTTCCTCTTGTAACAAGTCACAAATTATGAATTCAAATTAGTATGTACGTTTTTATATTAGATAATCTAAATGAAAGGCAACAGTTTAAATGAATGTAAGAAAACAACAGAAACTGAAAGACTGCCTAGTTGCTATTTTTCTTTTTTTTTTTTTTTAAGATTTTATTTATTTATTCAACAGAGAGAGAGACAGCCAGCGAGAGAGGGAACACAAGCAGGGGGAGTGGGAGAGGAAGAAGCAGGCTCATAGCAGAGGAGCCTGATGTGGGGCTCGATCCCGTAACACCGGGATCACGCCCTGAGCCGAAGGCAGACGCTTAACCGCTGTGCCACCCAGGCGCCCCAGTTGCTAACTATTTTTCTTTCTAATATTCCCTGCAAAATAAGATATAATTCTCTGACATAGATATGGGATGTAGGCTGAAAGGAGATTTATGCAGAGGCAACAAATCAAAATGCAGAAATAAGTAGGAATATATTTAACATTAGTATTCTTTTCCATTGGAAACAGACTCTTTGAATAATAATTTAATTTATAAATTTGGTAGGAGTGAATATTTTTAAATCTAGTTTCTAAGAAATAAAGAATTAAATGCTATAAAAAGTAAACTACAGAGGTGCCTGGCTGGCTCAATCAGTAGAGATCTCAGGGTCACGAGTTCAAGGCCCACATTGGGTGTAGATATTATTTAAAAATAAAATCTTGGAAAAAAAAAAAAAGCAAATTACATTCTCACTCACTTATACTTTCTACACATCCACCTGAACATGAGTGGACTTTTCAGGCCGTGGTGATAATCTTGTTAACCACCTCACCTGAGCTTTGAGAATGTCTGGAAAAGAGCTTTACTGGCTCGTAGGCTATGATATTTTTACCTCATTTCATGCAGAATCTTACAATATTACAATAATCTTACAATATTATTATAAACTAAAGCAATGAAAAATACATTCAAGCGTAATTTACAACCAAGACACATGTAAACTAAAACCAGATTGGCACTACCATTCTCACCTATAATTCTAAGACTAACCACTGCTGATGTTTTGTATATTTTCTTCCTGCATGCAGTAACTTACACTCAAGTATGTATGTATGCAAAGAGCAAAATCTAGGGGTTGCTACATGGTTTTAAACTGTGGCTTTTTGTTTAATATTTATTATATGCCTGTCACCCAGTATTTTTCAAAAACATAATCATAATTACTATGTGTTTCTTTTGGGTGAAAAATTATATTTTATAAAAATAAAATAACAGTATTAAAAAATAATAAAAAATATATTTTAAAAAATTATTAGACAAAGTAACTTTCTTCCTCCTACAGATATCCCCAATACTTGTTGGCATTTTCAATTCAATTAGAGACAGCTAGCAAACACCCTACACTCCACTCTCACAACAATATATTTAACAGATTCATACATAAAGAAGGAAAAATACTATATTCTTTACTTGAATATTTTTTAACCGCACGAAGCTGTCAAACATCATATTCTGACTTAGTAAACAGACTTAAATTACATATTTCTTATATTTGCCACTGTGACCAACTAGACACATACATTCCTTTGTTTATATACAATTAGAAAGGCACCAGAGGTTAAAAGTTTTAATTAAAATAACAGAAACTAGTTTGGAAACAAAACATAAGTGATATATATCCTAACACATATTACAGCAGGAGAAGCAAAAAAAAATACATCTAACAAGTGAAATTCTTCTAAAAATAAACTGTGACCACATTTTGTTTTTAACTATGGAAATTTTTCTACAGGCAAAAAAGAAAACTGTTAAAATGTTAAAGTTAAAATGACTCAAAAGTATATATTCAGTTATGAATACCTGAGTACTAGTAACAAAAGACTGCCCAATTTCTCTGAAATTATTTTCATAAGAAAACCCAAAGAGACGATGTAAAACAAAATCCCAACATGAATGTATGAGGCTTTCATGCACTGAGTGTCCACCACTTGCATGATCTATGCCAGATGCTGAGGATACACAGAGAAAAATGAAACCATTTCTATACCCAAAAAGTGAGTATATGGGGCTCCTTAAGTAGCTTCCTCCACCAGTCTGATTTCCCATGGCTGGAGCAGGCTGAGGAGCAGTGCTACCCCTCAAACAGACAAGGGAGAAAGCAAAGGGCAAGCTTTATTAAAATAAACAAGAAAGTCCAATACCACAAATAAATTTCCACTTTTCCAGATCTTCCTAGGTAAACAGTATCATGTGTACCTGAGACAAAACTAAAATAATGACAACTGAGAATGTCTTTGCCTATTAAGTAAAAAGGCAGGATACTATTGTTTCTGATTGACAGATGCTTAAGTTTGGATTATATATGCACTTAGAAAAGGAAAAAAAGCAGGCTAAAAGCTGAAGATACTTGATAATGTTTTCTAGAACAGATGACACTAATTCAAACCTATAAGTCTAAATACAGCAATTTGTTATTATATATTTTATATAATACATATTAGCTTATCAACATATGAAAACACACACATATGTTCATTGAGCTATAAAAAAGAATTTGGTAAATAGTTGCTTGGAACCACTTAAATACAGAAGAATCAAATCTGAACCTGTTATTTTCAAAATTGCTCCTACAGCACACAATTTATAATCCTATTACCATATATTATATATGTATGTATTCATGAGAAAAAGAAAGTCAAGAAGGTTCCATAATCAACATGTCAACAACAGTTTCTTCCCTCTGGTTGGTAGGATTAGAGATAATTTTTATTTCCTTCCTTTTGTTGATCTGTGTTTTCTAATTTTTTTCCATAAGATGCAAGTATTAATTGTATATAAAATGCTGAGTAACAGCCTCCAGGTTCTTAGAGCTTCATTTACAAAAACGGACAAAGTTAGATATCCCATTTTCCATCATCAACATACTTACATAATATGGTTCTGCCTCCCGTTCAGTTATCTCATCCTGATACAGGGTGAAGCAAGTTGGAATTCGTCCAAACCACACATCTCGAAGCACATCTTTGTCATCTGTCATTCTTCCAGTGGTTAAGGCAGTGCATATAGGCTAAATTCTTTTTTCACCCAAAGCCAAACTGAAAAGAAAATGAAGAGCATTAGTCAGACCCTTACAAGGATAAGTGAACATGCTCTGAAACAAAGATTATAGGAAAAAATGAATGCCATAACGATTATTCATTTCAAAAAATTGTGTGATCAGCATTCTTTAGAATGAATGCAAAATTAGTACAACAAATTCTAAATGTAGTTATTATTTATTTAAAAGGATCATAGAAGTAAGTAATTCAAAATTACATGTGCTAACTTATGCAACTAATGAACCACAGCCAAAGTGAAGCTATACTTGTATCATTCTCTCAAGCCTCAGGAGAGTCTATCGCTCATCTAACGTAAAGTCTGCCTATATCCTCATGGTCCCTTATAGCCCAACTCCAAACCATCATCCCTACAATTATCTGGGCCCCACCCAATATATTCACCTCTCCTACTCCATCTAGATAGCTGGAACAGAAGACTTTACAAAGTTCTGAGGTAGGATTTTAGGTACAAAACTGGTGAAAGATAAATCAGTACCTTATTTACCATATGCCATTGTTTCTTACGTATATATTCCTCGCAGGACCTCCAGGGAATATGTGACTGAGCCAAGGCAGCTGAAGGTATCATGTGGTAGTCCATACAAATTTTATAAAACAACAGGAATTTCTAAACAGGTTTATGAAAACCTCAAACAAGACTACTAACTGCGTCAAAACACATAGATCCAAATTTACAGCATCATAAAATGTTAGTCTTTCAATATTAAAAAATATTCACGTATAATGAATTATGTAGGAAAGCATGCGAATACACTTAACTAAAAAAAATGTGCTAAAAAACTAGCTGATACATGGATAAAACTAAAGGATGTATTAAACCATCGTTTTAAAAACAGAAGCAGAAAAACAAAACTTAACTCTTGAGAGGCACTATAGTGGGGGGGGGGGGTTCAAAACGCAGAATATGGAGCCAGACTGCCTGGATTCCAAACCTGGGTTTATAACTTACTCTGTGACCTCAAGTAAGTCAATTAACTTCTCTGTGTCTCAGTTTTCTCATCCACGAAATGTGAGTAACAGCACTTACCCCATAAAATAGATACAAAAATTAAATTATACATGTAAAGCACTTAGGACAATGACTATAATATAGTACTATTAAGTGTCTACCATAGTTTACAGAACCAACAAGAGCATGTCTCAAAATTGAACACTGTGGGACACCTGGGTGGTGCAGTCAGTTGGGCATCCAACTCTTGGTTTTGGCTCAGGTCCTGATCTCAGGTTCCTAAGACCGAGTCCCACATCCAGCCCACACTCAGGGCAGAGTCTGTTTGATATTCTCTCTCCCTCTCCCACTCCCTCTCCCGCTCATGTGCTCTCTAATAAATAAATCTTTTTTAAAAAATCGAACACTGCTATTAACACTCAATATAGAGTCAATCAGTATTTGATCATTTGCTATCCCCAGCTATGTGGCAGATGCTGAGGACATACAAGATGATGATGGTAGTGACAATAACAACTTTTTAAAAACCTCAGGCATTGTCCAGAAGATATTATATCCTAATCTATTACACATACCATAAACTTTCATCTTTTCCATGGTTTTGCTCACGCTGGTGGTTCCTTACCCAAAGGTACCTTCCCTATCTTGTCTTCTGACTTAAACATCCTTTAGGCTCAAGATAGCCTTTCTTTTATGTATAACTCAGGTGAAACCTTTCTTTTCTTACTGCACTTTTACTTTTACAACACTTATAAACTTATAGTAAAGATTTTTTATCTCCGGTTTCTGATCTCGTTTTCTTTCATTTATGTCATACCGGTTGCCAACACCCTTCCAACTCCAAAATGTCCATGGTTATAATTAAATGCAATTTTATGAAAGCTTTCATTAGAGAGGATGGTGGAAAGGAAGAAGAAAAATATTAATACACCCTATAGTGTTCAGGGAAGAATTTAAAAGATATGGAACTTGAAGAAATGTGTAGAATATAAAAGAATGAGTATATAAAGAATGGGTGGAATATTCAATAGGTAAAATATGGAATAAAGGCAAGTATCCCAAGCAGGGCAAAATAGCATCAACAAAGGCAGAAAGTGTGCAGAAGCAATGCGTGTGCCAATTTTTTAGGAAACTGAGTTGGGACGAGTAGTAGATAATGAAAGAGCTGACATTTTCACATGTTTTAATGTCACCTGGGATCCTATGCAAATCACTTTACTACAATTTCCTTACCTATAAAACTCACCAGGTTGTTCTGGGAAAAAAAAATCTATAGAGTGTTTGACATGGTACTGGACACACAGTAAGTGCTGAGAAATAAAAGCAATTATTATTTCTTTAATGCCAAATGTGTAAATGTAAAATGAGACTAGATCATGAGGCATATCAAATAGAAGACTATGGGTTCTCAATTTCATCCAACAAGCCTACAAAGCCTGTAAAGTTGTGTAACAGTGAGATTAAAACAACTACCTAGTAGCAGTGCACAAAAGGAGATCCCAAGTCAGAGAGAGGGTAGCCAGGAAGCAATTCAACACTAAGGCATATAATAATGAGTGCCTGACCTAGACTGGTAGCAGGGGTTGATATGAGGTCTTTCCAAGGAAGAATGAATAGACATTAATAAAAATTGGCTGAGGGATAAAGAAAAAGGACAGGGAAGATTTAAATGCCAACAGCAGGCAATACAGATAGATAGTTAAGGGGTTCTGAAATCAGACTTCCATGGGTTTAAACCCAGACTTCCACCTGTGAGCTGTGCATCCTAGTATCCTGACATCTTTGAACCTTGTATTTGTAGGATGAAGATAATTCTAATTTCACAGGGCTGCTGGGTGTTTAGTACCTGGTGACCAATCACACCTCCATGACCTCTCTCTTTAAACACCCTGTCCTCCTCTTTTTGGCCAATTCTTAATCCTCTTTTAAGAGTCAGCTTAACATCAGCTCCTTGGGAAGCTTTCCACTAAGCAATCTCCAATCTAATTACTTCTGTAATAGGATGTTATAACCATGCATTGCATTTATGTTTATCTTATCTGTCTCTTGCCCATCCCCACACTGAACTAACTATGAGTTCACTGACAGCAGAAGCAGAGTCATATTTACTCTGTATCCTCAATATTAGCATAATTAGCACATAGCAGGCCCTGGAATTTTTGTTAAACAATTGGAAAACATATAAAATATATAAATTGAAAAATTATACTAGCTACTTAAGAAACTTTTTCACACCTAAATTCTTCTCCAAATCAGTATAATCACACTTTAAATTCAGCAAATTTCATTATTTTGCAAGAATATTTTCCCCTCTCATACATACACTACACTTTCATCACCATGCATCCAATATTTTGGAAGCATAGAAATCACAACCTACGATGCAGTAGAAGTAAGCTCCTGGAGGACAGGGCTATTTCCTGACTGCTGCATTCTCTGCAACTAATTCGAGGCTGGGGACAAAAAGCAGGTTCCCAGCCAACAACATTTAGCAAACAGCACAGGAAGTATAATAAAAATATAATGCATAATTACTAGTCTCTTTCACACTACAAACCAAGAAAGGTTAACCTATTACTTGAACCTATTCTGCAGACAAAATCCCCGACTATCTAGAAATTACTTAAAATACCAAATAACTACTGGTAGTAAATTTGAAAACATCTAAAAATAATCTATGCTGGCTGGTCTCTTTTTAAATTCATGAACACCAACCTCAAAAGTAGGCCCTGAGTACTGGCCAGCATTCCTACATCTCCAGAGTCCATTTATTCTCCCACTGTCCTAGATTACCATTTCATATCTCCTCTCTCTTTAAATTTTCGCATCTCCTTCCTCACTCCCTCACAGCTAATGAACGAGCTATTTCCTTCTATCATGTTACTAAGGATGAGTGGTTATCAACTGTTTTAATAAACAGCCCAACCCCCATCCTGGGGGAATAGCTCCTACATTTCTCCAACCTCCTGCCAATGTTGAAGTACACCAGGACTCAGTCCTTGAACCACGCCTTTGGAGATCTCTCATGGTTTTAAATATCATTTATACATTAACAATTCCCACATTTATACCTTCAGCCCAGACTACTCTTCTGTACTCCAGTTTTATAGATACTATGCAATATTGACATTTCATTTGAAAATTTAGCATGTACAAACAAAAATGATTTCAGACCTTCCTGCCTCATCTCCCTATTATTCTGTGGTCTTCCCCAAATCACAAAGTGGTAACTATTCTTTAGTTGCTACTGCCGTAAGTCTTGGAGTCATCCTTGACCCTTCTTCATACCCATTGCTTTAGCTTAGACACAAGTCCAGAATCTGGCCATTTCTCACCATCATCACTATTATCACACTGATCCATGTTACCTTGACCTTTAACTTGGAGAAATGGCCTACTAAGGGATCTCATTATTTCTGCCCTTGCTACAGACAGACAACACAGCAATCAGAAAGATCCTTCTAAGAACAAGTCAGATCAGTTTACTCCTCTACTCAAACCCTACCATTTCATTCGAAGTAAAAACTAAAGTTTTTACAAAGTCCTACAAGGCTGTACATGACCTGGCCGTATTCTGACCTGATTATCTACTTCTCCCCCTTTTTACTCACTCAGTTCCAGCCAAACTAGGTGGTATGCTCCTGCCTCAGGGACTTTGTGGTAGGTCTAATAGCTCATTCCACTGCATCCACATGAAATCCTTCTTTAACACTTTTAGGTCTCCACTCAAGTATCATTTTTCTAAAGCCACCACTGCAATTTCCTATGCAGGCCGCCAACATTCCTTGTTACCCTTCACTACTTTATTCTTTCTCTCTAGCACTTTTCACCACCTGACATATTTTTTAATTAATTTTTACATTAATGTCTTTCCTTCTTCCCCCCAAAGTGAACTTCATGATGGCAAGAATTTTTATTGTTTTGCTCACTGTTTATTGTTATATTTACTTTTTGTTCAGTGCCTGGCACATAACAGGCACTCAGTATTTGTTAAATTAATAAAGCAAGCCTACACTTGAGTATGTACATTATTCTAAATTGTCATATAGTACCATTCTGCTCATTTCCCCCAGTTTTAACCAGCATACCTTTGAAGATCAGAGCACGTACTCAAATCTGGCATAAAACTAAAAAATTCCCCCCAACTACTACCCTCAGCTCAGTATCTTTACTTTCAAAATTCAAAATTCAACCAACAAATCCATGTACAAACAATTCCGTTCAAATCCAAGTACCCAGCTCAAAAGATTTTGAGATTTATCACGTGGATTCTGGAAGACCTTGGAAGTTCAGAGATGTCTGATAGTCTCTAAGTTCTGATTGTCGCTGAAGACATGCTGTGCCTCACTCTACCCCTCAGAAAAATCTAGAACCAACCCAGTTTCCCTACGTTCCTCCAGTTTCAGGTATGATTTGAAAATAATCCAAAGTATAAAGGATGTGAAAGTTCTTTGCCAACAGAAAATGACTTCGTTAGCACTAAATATCATTAAAATGAGAATGTATGCCGTTGACAAAAGAAACTGGAGGAAACACCCACTAAATTCGGATAGAATCGAACTGCCTGTGAATTATAATTTAAATAACTTCCACGAAAAATGCACATCTTGAACTAAACTCTAGAGCCTGCGAGAAGACGCTAGGCTTCCTACTTTAGTAAGGAACTGACATTCCCGGAGAGAAATCACACAGGCTACACCCTCCGGCCTGCCCAAGGTCCTCGGGGGCGGCGTCTGGCCAACCCCACCTCCCCCGGAGGAACCACCTTCACCCGCCACCGCCACCCGGGGGAGCGCTCCTCTAGCCAGCTACTCGCCCCTCCCTCTTACCACACCTACCTGGCACCTCCCCAACCCTTCTCCTCCGGGCATTTCCCCACACCAGAAAGACGGGGAGACGGAGACACACACACACACACACACACACACACACACATACATAGTCACACACACCCTACCAGAAACGCCAGCTCCTTCTCCGGCTTCCCGCACCGGTGAATATGCTCGGATCCCGGCTCTGGCAGGGCGGCGGCGCAGGGTGCTTGACACACTGTCCCGCAGAGGCGCGCGAGCCTGGAGCCCCGAGAGCCCGCGCAGCCGCACAAGGCACCGGCGCGGAGGTCGGAGCTGAGCCCTGGGGCACTTCCGCCCTCCGGTATCCTGCCAATACAACCCGCAGCGCCGCGGGGCCTTGGAAGCCCACAGCGAGTCCAGTCACCCTCGGCGCCCGGAGATGACGTCACGGAAACCCACGTGGCCCGCACTCCACCCTCCGCTTTCCGCCCAACCCTGCGAGGAGGCCCGAGCCGCGCTTGAGCATGCGCAGACAGACCGAAGCGCATGAATAGGGAGTCGAACCATAGGCAAGTTTACAGCTAATACCCTTTTAGGGGAGTCTCGCGCCTTTGGCATAGTCATTAGTGTTCGGGGAAGCTAATGTAAGTTCTATTAGAGTAGAGAGTTTTAAAAAATACTGAGACGCTGCCCCATAGAGCTTGACTGCAGCCTCTCTTTTTCTGGCTTCGCAGAATAATATTAATAAAATGTTGGTTTTCAAAGGGTTTTCTTTTCTCATTTTATCTTCTCAACTTTGTCAGACTTACAGCAGGGATTAATAGACGCATTTATTTATTTATTTTTAATAATAACATTTTTTATTATATTATGTTAGTCACCATACAGTACATCCCTAGTTTTTGATGTAAGGTTCCGTGATTCATTACTTGAGTATAACACCCAGTGCACCATGCAATACGTGCTCTCCTTACTACCCATCACCAGCCTATCCCATTGCCCCCCCATAATAGCCGTATTTAACAGAAGAAGACTACGCATGAGTAGTGAATCCCTCTCATCCAACCTATATCTGTTTGTGAAAATAAGAGCAATTAAAAAACTTACTCCTAAGAGTGTTTGAATTTGATCTATCCATAAGTCTTAACTGGGCATTTAACACCTTTCTCTTAATTATGCATGCCCTACAACATAATTCTATACATGCTAGGGAAATACTGTGCTGAGACTCAAAATAAGCTCCTGATCATTGGAAGAGTTAGAGAAATTCTAGTAGTAGCTACAGGATTCTCTTAAAAAGACAAATCTTCTTGGAGATTGACTAGTCCAATGATTCTCAAATGATGAGTCATAACCCATCAGTGGGTTATCAAATCAAGTTAGTGGATCATGACTGCCATTTTTTAATGAAATAAAGTAGAAAATGTTGGCATCCTTCACATATGTTAAGGGTAACTATTGTTGCCTGAATTTTTTACTTCAGAATGTATGTGGAATGTGAAATACATTTCTTGGTATGGATAGCAGTCCAAAAAGTTTGAAAGCCATAGTCTGGTCAACTCCACGTACTCAATGCAGAAATCCCCTCTACAGTATCCCCAATAGTCAGCATTAGCCTCTGTAAAAAAGCTCTTGGAATTAAGATGCCCCACTGTGTGAACCAGACTAACTTCCTCTTGGATGAATTGACCATAATGACTACTCCGTGACTTGAAGCCTTCTTGAGCACATCCTCCATACATAACATTCTTGTTTGTTTGTTTGTTTGTTTAACCATACTATCCTCCCCAGCCTCTAGGGTTATCAAAGCAGGTGGGATCTTGCAGCCACCCCAAGACACACGTCTGTCAGTAAGTCCCCTTAATACACCATTTCTCATCAAGCTGGACTTATGGCCTTTTCTTTGGGCTTAGGACTCCTTCGAGGCTTTGGAGATCATTTGCCTATACTCCCTTTCACAGAACACCTACCTTCCCAATAGTAGCCAAAATTGTATGGAATTTACTTGGAAATACATCCAAAATAGTAGATGGATTTATGGGTGGATCAAGGAATGGGTAGACAAATAAATATGTGATAATGCATAAAATGTTAGTAATAGAATCTAGGTGGTAAGTATACAAGCATTCACTGTGTAAGATTCTTTCAACTTTGCTATATGTTTGAAAAAGAAAATAATAATAATAAAATGTTGAAGGAAAACTATGGAGAACCTAATAGGAAGAAAGTTATGACATGGAGCTAAAATCCAGCTTCCTGTAACTTTTAAGAATTGACCCTATTTTCTTCCTTTCTACCCTTGTCCTTTCCCAACCTTGTGACTACAACCTACAATAGAAATATCTAACCCCTGTTCTAATAGACAGCACTTCAGATATGAAAAAATAGCTCTCATGCTCCATAACTCACTTGGAGCTAACGAGTGTCAGTTCTTTCAGCCAGTCGTCACATGACATACCTCTCCTCTGGATATGGTCTAGTTATCAGCGTCCCTATTAAATAGTTGTACTCTTTCCCATCTCATGATTATGCTCCTTAAGCAAAAATCTGGAAATAAGAGGGATTCGATATTTGTTCTCTGTCATTTCCATTTGTCAACATTATGTCTTATCTCTCAGTGACACCATATCTTTCAAATTTTTGTTCTATGAAGATAACTTTAAAGAGCTCTTTTTGACTGACCTTACCGTTTCCCCCAAGCCTCAACTCATTCTGGGTTACTCTCAGGCAGCCATTTGAATTGTGTGAACTTGCATATAAAGTCCTCCAAAATTCTGGATTCAAAGGAGAAGCTCCAGACAAGTCTCTGATAATAACATGCTTTCTTTTCTTCTCACTATAATAGCCCGCACTTGTAAAACCTGGCTTTTATTTTTGCATGCCTCACAACTTCTAAGACTCAAAGGTGTGGGATCACAACTTTCTTTGCTCTAAATTTCCTTGAATTTGCTTTCCTAAACTCAAAGGTGTCTCTACTATACCTGTGAACGCTAACATGCCATTACTTCCTGACCGAAAGGTTCCATCTACTCTCTTCTGTCTCCAAACTGGTAGTTTCAGAGGATGAACTAATTAAGCCAAATTTAATTCTTCCACTTCAGCTCTAGCTCCAAACTGTCTCCCCAGTTGCCCTCACTTCTGGTTTCTTTCTTCGGTCTATGGACATACTCAAGTGGGCTCTCATCCTATTAAAATCCTTCAGCACTCTTTACTTAAACTGTTAGGATAACCTCCTAACTGGTCTCCCTAACTCCAGCCATGCTCCATCTATATTTGACTTTGATTTCAACCAGAGTGGTTTTAGTCATCCCCACTTATCCAAGGGGGATATGTTCCAAGACTCCCCACTGTGGATGCCTGAAACCACAGACAGTACCAAACCCCTATATATACCATATTTTTTCCTACACTTACATACCTATGATAAAGTTTCATTTATAAATTAGGCAAAGTAAGAGATTAACAACAATAACTAATAATAAAATAGAACAATTGTACCAATATACTATAATAAAAGTTTTGTGAATGTGGTCTCTCTCAAAATATTGTAGTGCACTTACCCATCTGATAATGATGTGAAATGATAAAATGCCCACATGATACAATGAAATGAGGTGAATGACACAGGCAATGTGATGTAATATTAAGATATGTTGACCTTCTTCTGACAATATACCAGAAGGAGAATCATCTGCTTCCAGACGTCAGTTGACCGCTGGTAACTGAAACTGCGAAAAGTGAAACCGTGGATAAGGGATCAGTACCATGCAATATTATGCACTCTAACCATGTCACTCTGATACGTAGAATGTTTTAGCGATTCCTTCTGGGCAAATTCCTAGTTTCTTCACGTGATCAATTGGTTCCTTCCTTCCTTTCCCGGTCCTCTTTGTTTTGCACTTCAAACTCTAATAGTGCCAAACTATTTTGCGGTTCTGTGCACGCGGGCTATGTCATGCCTCTGTGCTCTTGATCCCTCTGTCCTGCTGCCTGAAATGCTACCCTTCACCAGACCCTTCTACCCTAAAACGTTATCCCCCACATCCCTTCTTCCCCATTTGGCATACACCACTCATTACCCAAGATTTAGTTCAGGTGTTAGAAAGTTTTCCCTGATCCACCCAGTCTGGGTTAGGTGCTCCTCGTAGTTTCCTCAATCTTTTTTTGAATCCTCAGTGCCAGCACAATGCTGGGCATTCAATAAATGTTTGTTGAAATAAACTAAGCTGAACATGCGTTTTCTTCCATGATTCCTATCACTCTCGCCTTAGGAACTGAATTCTTCCTCATAACATCGAGTTTAAGCAGAGAGCAGTGATTTCAGTTATTACTTTATCAATTTCAAAATTAACAGCAAGGGAAGTTGGAAGTGATCAAGGTAAACAGTAAGGGTCTCCACCACTACCGCATCCTGTCTCCTGTCTCCGGATCAGTTTGCTCATCTGTGTGGGGAACGTGTCGTTGCTTCTTTCATCTGGCTGCATGCTCTCTAGTGTATCCCCAGAACACAGTCATATTTCTGTTCTTCTGTTCTTCTACCCTTACTCAAACAACTCCTCTCAAAGGATGCTAGAATGAAAACTAGAAAGCAGGGATGAATGCCTACATGTGAAAGGCTGCAAACTGAAATTCCAGAGGCTGGAACTGGATGACTGGGAGGATGCTGGAGTGTACTCTCACCTACTTTGGCATACACACTGTAACAGTATGCTTGTGCTAGGTTACGCTTCAATTCTAATTGCCCAAACTGAGAATTCCATGCTCTAAAGACAGTCAGGCACCAACATCAGAAAGACCACTCTAGGAGCAGCTCTCACAAGGATGTCTGTTATCACCGTGTTGATCCACACCATATGCTTTGATAGCATAGTGAATGTCAGAGATGGGTTTTTATTTTTGGCTTACTCAAAAGTATGGTTAATGTTAGAAATTTAGAAATGGGATCTTATTTATGAAACTAGCAGTACTTAAGATAGGTAGATTGACTAAAATATTTTAGAGATTCTTGCCAGTTTTGCATGAACAGAGTATAGAAATCCATGAAGCCTGGAGCTTGATCCCTAAATTTTCTTATGTCTTCTACAAAAGTTATAGAATTCAGCCTTTGGAATGGTATCGCACCTGCCTTAAGAGAACCTTTCTTGCAAGGAGATATGAGAGCATCTTTAAGGGCAGAGAGTTGGGGTATTATCAACCTTATAGAGCAGGTTATATGATAGAGCAGGTTAGTAAATATCTGCATGTATATGGGAATTTGGACTAAGAGTGGCTTCCACTGTAATCTCACATCCGGATTATGGGAAAGTAAGTAATCCTTACCCGTCCGAGTTTCTTTAGTGGCTACTGTTATCCATGGGAAAGAACCTAAGAGTTATGCATGATCAAATTAGTCTTGGTCAGTTAACAAGAGTGGCAGATATAATCTCTTTGTCCCTTAAAATGTTTTTAAAACTTAAAAAAAATTTAATGGTAACAGTTTTCACAAAACTATTTGGATTTCTGGACTCTGACGATTGTGGGCCCACATTGCCACATGGCAACCATGAGCTGGAGTGGGGCAGCAGCTGCTCCCTTTTAGGTTAGGCATGGCCTCCCCTCTTTGCCATTGCCCCGACACTCTCACTGATTTGGACATTAGGTGACCAACCTGGACACAAGAGGCATTGGAGCTTAGCACACCCGGACAGCTCTTCATATTTCTAAGACATTGCCTACCTCAGTTTTTTGCACATAGATATTACTGTTGTTGAACAAAAGATCAAACAACCAGTCCAAAATGTGTTATACTGAAGAATTTAATACACATTTAATTGTGATTATGATCATATTTATGGTTTTAAGATTTTACTTTTAAGTAATTCTTGGGACACATGCTTGAAAGTTGGGAGACATCTATATATGGTTTTTTTTCCCTCTCATGCAGTGGGAGAACATTTGGAGGATCCAAATATTATTTCAAGACTTTCAGTGGTCAACAGTCATAGGAATTGCATTTGTATCTACTTAATTGGCATTTTAAAATCTACCCAGAAACTGGATAGACTCTTTTAGCTTTAATGATAGCTTTTCACGCACTGTGTCAAGTCTCCACTCATTCAACTATTTCTTAAGCCTACATTGTTGTACGTTTGGTAATATGAAAATTACTCAGAAGCAACATCAAAGGAACCCCTCAAATTAAATACATGCATAAATATGTATTTTAAGATCACAATTTGGGACAGTTTTCTTAATAAGCACCATATATAATTCAATCACCACTACAGATAAAATGTAGGTTTCTATTGAAAATACTGTGTTGTAAGACCGTATGATTCTGGTTACTCAGAACATTCTCCCTACTTGTCTACACAGATGGATTCTGTAGGAGTGAATTAAAGCAATATGCCAAATATTCTTTGGAAAATATATATATACATTCATAATTCTTATATATTTGTGTTCTGATTTTTTCATTCCATAAACGAATATTATTCTTAAAAAATCTCTGAATTAGATTATTTGACTCTTCCCATATGAAACTTTTTTTTTAAAGATTTATTTATTGATTTGAGAGGGAGAGCAGCAGGCAGGGATAGAGAAGAGGGACAGAAAAACTCCAAGCAGACTTCGTGTGGAACGTGGAACCCCATGCAGGGTTTACTCTCAAGACTCGAAGATCACAACCTCAGCCAAAACCAAGAGTCCATCACCCAGTTGACTGCATCACCCTGGCGCCACCCCCCCAACACCAAATTAAACTTTTTGTATAAAAAGCTCTTATTAATAACTAGGACAAATAAATCAAGCGGTTTTTTAAATTTAATTTTTCAATGAGTACAGAAGGAAAAATAGTCTGGGAAGTATATAACTTAAGGGAAAGTAAAAAAAAAAAAAAAGCACAGCCTGATTATTGAAACAGCAAAATAAATACTTGCAATAACACATTATTGTCACCAGGTGTCACAATCAACCTGATGTAAAAAGCTCAGAGCTCCTTAGCCTCCAGGGCCAGTCATGGGCACCCTCAATGATGTTACAGTGTTTCCCAACAGGAAACCTCTGGTTAGCTCAAGAGATCTTGTGCAATCCTAAAAACATTCTCACGACAAACTTATTTTCATTTGAAAAAAAACCCCACCTTCTAAACCTTGTCAGTACTAACAAAATCTCGTTCACATCTGCTCCCTCTCCTTCATGTTCTATTAGTTCTTGGATCATAAGCTAGTGTCGAATAGCACAGTCACAGACATGAACTCTTAGAGTCTATATTCTACATCCATTGCCTGTGTGGCCACAGACAAAATTATTTAACCAGCACTGGCTGCATACTTTGCAATGTCCAGCGCAAAATGAAAATGAGGGCCCCTTGTTTAAAAAAAGAATCACAAGATGGCAAGAGCAGATGGTTAAACCAAGGGATGTGTGGTTGCAGAGGTCACACGCCCAAGAACCTGGCTCTTATGTAACTTCTCCAAGCTTCCACTTCTCAATTTTCTTGCGGTAAAATGAGGATAATGTTAGCACCCGCCTCATAGATTCATTGTGAAGATTAAGCAGGGTGATGCACATAAAACATTTACTACAGTGCTTGGCACACAGCGAGCTCTCAATAGATGGGAGCTGTTGGTTTTTGTCCTTTATTGGACTTCATACCTCCCTCTCCTCCTTTCAATCTGCTAACAGAACCATCTTCTTTAGCACCATTCTAATTACGTCCCTGCCTGTTTTTCACAAAGAACAAATCTCTGCTGCCAACAGATTCAAATCCAAATTTCTCAGTCTAACCCTAATCCGGCTTTCCGGCTTCATCACCTGTCTAGCTCCCTGGTCTCTCTCTGACCTCCCCGTGCCTTTGCTTTAAAGAGCAGGCAACAGATCTTTTTTTAATTGAGACTATTTTTTAGAGAAGTTTTGAGACTATTTTTTAGAGAAGTTTTAGGTTCACAGCAAAATTGAGCAGGAAGTCCAGAGAGTTCCTATATATATGTATATATCCCCTACCTACACACGCGCGCGCACACACACACACACACACACACACCCCTACACACACAAAACCTTTTCCTTATTGATAGATGGCCTGCTGTCCAATGATACATTTGTTATAATTGATGAACCCACATTGACGTGTCATTATCACCTGAAGTCCGTAGTTCACATTATGGTGCACTTCTGGTGGTGTTTATCCTATATTTTGGCCAAATTAATAATGACATGTGGCTAGTGTTACAGTATCATGCAGAGTGGTTTCACTGCCCTAAAAATCCTCTGTGCTCCCCCTATTCACCCCTTCTGCCTCCCAACCCCTGGCAACCACTGATCCTTTTGTCTCATAATTTTTCCTTTTCCATGATGTCATACAGTTGAAATCATAAAGCATGTAGCCTTTTCAGATTGGCTTTTTTTTTTACTTAATATGCAGGTAAGTTTCCTTTGAGTCTTTCCAGGTGCAGTGTTTTTTAAAATAAAATTTAAAAATTTTAAATGTAAGTCCCATTTAACTACACAGAGCAGAATATTCAGATTATTTCTCCTTTTTACTTTAAAATGTGATTAAAATTTAATACAGATATATCAACAACTATTGTGCTGAGGTGCTGGGGACCTTTCTGTGGGATCATTTGCCCACATACATTAAGTGTCATAATTGCCATCCCAGAAAGGGTATGTTCCTAAAGACTCTCTGAATTTTAGGGACAAGCAGTATGGTTTAAAATACCTAAGGTGTTTGTTTGCTAGTTTAATGAAGGTATTCAGGTTTACCTCAAAAAAAAAAAAGTTTGTTGTAGATTAAGTGCTGAATTTTTTTAATACCTCATTTTATAATCATTACCTTTTTTTTAAGATTATTTATTTATTTATTTGACAGAGGGAGAACACAAGCAGGGGAAGCAGCTGGCAGAGGCAGAAGAAGAAGCAGGCTCCCCGCAGAGCAGGGAGCCCCATGTGGGGCTTGATTCCAGGCCGCGGGGATCATGACCTGAACCGAAGGCAGACACTTAACCAACTGAGCCACCCAGATGCCCCTGATAATCATTACCTTTTGGCATTCACCTCCCAGATCTGATGGCACAGCCAGCCCATACCGTCCTCCTTTATCTTTCTCCATTACCTTTCTCTGTTGGCCATCTCACTACCACTCACATGCCACGGTTTACTTTTCATATTTTTCTAAATACTACAATGGAAACATTCTCTATCCACCAGAGTTTCTAAGATCCACCTATTACCTTGGAATTTAAAGACTGGCATGGTTTAAGAGCCTGAAAGAGAACGGAAAAGCATAGTATTTGGGGAAAGGAATAAAGAATGATCAAAAGCATGGACAAACCGATTATGTCATGCTGGGGTGTTGTGAGCCTATTTTATTCTGCAAATGTCGGATATTATATGTCAGGAAGTTAGAAACATCAGCATGTATCCACTATTTGGTTAGTTAGTTGACACATATTGAACATACTATAAGCTGGGCACAGTTCTATAACATTTTTCTAGTATTCTAACCAGAGTCGCAAGGCTCAGACAATTTGGGTGGTCCTCTTCAGAAAGCACACATACTCACAAGTAATTTACAAGTACAAAATCAGACGACTTCCGAAAGGGCTCATGCAAGTGCAGGGCTCTAAAAGTTTAGCTTCACAGTAAATCATCTCTGTGTCTAACCATTGAGAGACTGAAGTTCAGAAGTAGCCTTCGGGGAGCTTGACACTTCCCCCGTCTCAGGTATCCAAGACTGCTTCTGGCCCATGATCTAAACTTCTCCCTAGAAAAACTGTTCATCTTGGTTGGATTGCCATTAGAGCAAAGGACAAAGTTAAAAAGGAATCTTTCATGCTCTGCCTGCCACATATTTCCATGCACCCCTGATGCACCTTTATTCTATTCGCTGCCTTATTCTAGGCAGATCTTCTAAGATTCTTTTCATCCGCTAATCATAACATGAAATTTCTATATTCCTGAAAGACAGATTCAAATAAAGTATCATTTTCTCCACCCCCCGCAACGCTTTCCCAGCAATTTATAAAATGATTAGTCTTCTCACAGAACAATGTGTTCATTCATTTATTAGGCTTTAAGTGCACAGCTGTGCAAGGTACTCAAGATACTAAGATGCATCAGAAGTAATTTCTTCCCTCAAAGAACTCCCATTCCAGGGTGGCTGAGAACTGAAAGTAAACAGGTGGCCACAACAGTCCCTAACAGGCTGTAATAGAACTATTTACAACTGTCACAGGGACTTAGCTTCAAGAACAAACCAGTAGCAATGTATAAAAGAAATCTTGGACAATTGATAGGCTACAGCAGGGAGACAAGGAAGGAAAGAACTTTCAAGCCAGGCGCTCTTCACCAAGAAGTCCACAGTTCAAATTCAGGGGTTTGAAGAATTTGTATGGGAAAATAATTACATTTTAATTTTCACTAACCTCCTCCCTTTGAAATTTAGAATTGCCTTCAATTATAAATACAGGCCACAAACTGGAGTGGTATTAGCAATACTTGTAACTTGTCACCGATGGAAACATAGATATAGTCAACCGACATTGCAGTTGACTCATATTCTTGAAATATTGTTCACATGTATCACTACTTGAATACAGTAGGTATCAGACCCACTGTAAGACTCTATTATTTATTGCATTAATAAAGAAACATACTATAACACAAACTTGTTTTTTGATATTTAGATAATTTTACATGTATATAATCAGGTCTCTTTGTAATAATACATATGTTTGTGCATTTATTTATTTATTTTTAAAGATTTTATTTATTTGACAGAGAGAGATACAGTGAGAGAGGAAACACAAGCAGGCAGAGTGGGAGAGGGAGAAGCAGGCTTCCTGCTGAGCAGGGAGCCCGATGCGGGGCTCGATCCCACGGATCATGACCTGAGCCGAAGGCAGACGCTTAATGACTGAGCCACACAGGTGCCCATGTTTGTGCATTTAAATACATTTTTTCTGAGAAAGATTCCATAGACTTCACCAGACTAAAGGATCTACTGCAAAAATAAGAATAAATAAATGAGATTAAGAACCCATATTCTAAGCAAAGGAAACAGAATATGCAACAAGTATAAATGATGTGGACTTGTTCAAGAATTCTATCACCAGTGCTGTCTTTTCTTCCTCCCAACTCTAAATTCTTTCCACTTCTCTCCTCTTCCTCACTGGCTGACACTACCCTGGCTTGGGGCCCCTGTCCATCTGGCCCTCCTCCAATCTATTTTCCACACTTTCGCCAGAATGTTCTATATCAAATGCTACAGGGAAGGAAAAATTCTTCCTCTACCCCTCCAGGTCTTCCAGCTGGACTAAAATTTACATGGCAAAAATTAACAGGACAAAAAACCCAAAGTCGTCTTACGTATGCATGGAGGCTCAACAATGAAATTGAGACGTATAGAAATGACCAGGCACGAAGTTTTTACACTTTTTAGACAAAGAGACAGTAAACTCATGAGGAGCTGACAGGATAAAGAAAACAGGTGTTTGGGAGCTTCAATTAGTAGGAATTCTAACTAGAGTTTGGGCTGAGGTCATAGATTAGCAAAAAAGTAACAAGGTTTGTTTCTGTAGCTTTCTCCATTTTAAAGTGCGTATCTCTGGTGGTAAGAATGTCTTTTTACTTCTTAGCACAGAGAGCGTATGTTTTATATGAAAGATTTCCTGCTTTCAAGGCGGGGGTGGGGGGTGCGGTGGGCAGAGGAGGGTCTGAGTGTCCTTGCACTGGTTGCCTCCCAAGTAACTTCAATTCAAAATAATCAATTTGCTGCTATGGTACATTTTAGGTGGCCTGCCCTTGACCCCTACCACATTAATATTGTGCCACTGCTAATCAGGTTGAAGGGGATAAGGAGGGCCCAACTGGATTGACCTTTATCTTGTTCTTTCTACAGTCCCCAAGGCACCTCTGTGGAACCAGTGGGATCCCTGAGACAGATCTGAAAACCCCTGGCCTGAAAGAGCACAAGTGGCTTTCCACACCCTCTATGGGTGGTTTAATACCTCTCCATCTTCATCTCCTACCATAAGTTCCTGCGCTCTGCCCTCCAGCCTCACTGAAACTTTTTGCTCTTCAAAAACGTCCTGTCTTCTTTCATCTCCGGGGCTACCAGCAAGCTGTTTCCTCTGCCTGAGACCTTACTCACAGCTCCTTTTTTCCTGGTTAATTCTGACTTATTTGCTAGGTCTCTCTTCTTCTGGGAGGTCCTCTCTACTCCCCCAGGAATGGCCGGAGGACACACCCTATGTGCTGCCCCGATATTCTGTATTTACCTTCATTTTATCATTAAATGTTAATAGACTTTTCAATGGTCTGTGTTTCACGAAATACTTCATTCTCTGCTCTGGTTAGCACTGAGCCCTTTCTTGCTGTTCAATTCCCCCACAAGGTGCGTGACAAGTAGTGGGCTTTCAGAGGCCCACTATTCACTGGTGAAATGAATAAGTGAATAAAGCCAAAATTGTTGTGGGAGGTTTATCAGGAGAAGCCTTGAAAACCAAGATAAGGAATTCGGATTTTATCTTCTGGACCAGGATTTTCCAAATTGTAAGTTATGATCTATTAGTAGATTATGAAGTCAATTTAGTGGTCTACAGTACTTGTTTTGTGCGGAACCGATTTTATAGAACAGAATATGATAGCATAAAGTAGAAGATATCAGAGTGCATCACAAGGAGCAAGGGTAAATTTTTCTCACGAACCCTCTGCTTCAGATAGGCATATTATGCATATACAAGCCTCTCCTACAGAAGTATGTGTGCATTCTGCTGTGGTGTAGACTTTCTTTCTTCCCGTGGGTCACCTCAGGAGGGTTCTCAAGCTGCTGCTGTAACCTCAGGGGAGCCATTGAAGAGTCTCAATTAAGGATGTGATATGATCAGAGCTGCGGTTTTGGAAGCTTCCTCAGACCGCAACATGAAGGGTATCTTGACAGAGATGCCTCTGGAGGCAATGGGATCAAGTGAAAAGCTACTACAGTCAACTGAGAAACAATAAAGGCAGCAGTGGTGGGATGGGAAGGAGAAATAGTTACTGATTAGATGGAGAGTGTGTATGAGGGGGCTGGGGTTTTAGTTAATGTTTATGTCAAGAGGGCATAGAAAACAGAGCTTTCCTGTGAAAAATGCTTGTGGAAAGTTCTAGTAACATCTGAAGAGATCTAGAGTTTGAGAGAGAAGTCCAGACTGAAGGCATTTTCATAGGAAGTCATTTATCACTTGCATTAGTCTGGATCCTCCCAGAAGCAGATACCAAAATGATATTAAACTTACGAAGACGTTATTAGGAGAAATCCCTGTGATAGAAAATGGGGAAGGGCAACCGGAGGGGAGGAGAGAGCCATCAGTCAGCTAGTGCAGCCTGAGGAAAGTGCGGCAAGGAATGCTGAAGAATCCTCAAGCCAAAGTCATCTATCAGAGGAGCCGGTGTCTCCCAGGATCAGGACTGCCGTAGAGTCTGGGCCACGCTCTTTCATTGGCCTTGGTCACGAGCAGCATGTGGGAAACGTAGATTTCAGAGTCCACCCTGGGGCCCTGGTCAACTACTTTCACTTTTCACACCTAAAGTTCTTGGAAGGGTATTTTCCTGGCCGCCACTACACTTTAATGAACAAATACTGTCATTTAATGCATATACATCAGTGTAAATACAAGTCCAATTTTGTAAACTGGAGATGAGGTCTTTAAAGGAATGATTAACTTAAAATGAGTTCTTTAGGGTGAGCCCTAATCCACTAGGACTGATATCCTTATTGGTAGAGAAGATCAGGACACAGACACAATGACACATGAGGACATGTGAGAAGGTGGCTATGAGAAGCTTCAGATGGAACTGACCTGCCAACACCTTGATCTTGAAAAGACCAAGTGGAAAAACAAAAACTGGCATCCCAGCCCCACCACCAATTAGCTGTGCAACCGAAGGCAAATTATTTAACTTTCCCAAGCTTCTTTCCTCTTACCTGTAAAATAGGGATAATAATTGTTGCTACCCCATAGGATTGCTGTAAGTAGTAAGTGGGATATAGGTACCATAAATATAGCACATAGCACAGTACCAGGCATATGGTAAGCACTCAGTAAAGATGAACTGTAATGATTATTATTAATAATATTATTGCTTTTACCTGCTTGCTATTCGATGCTCTCACCTGCTTTTTTAAAATTTTTTTTATTTTTTAAGTACCTCTTTTTTTATTTTTTAAGATTTTTTTTTAATTTATTCATTTGAGAGAGAGAGACAGCCAGTGAGAGAGGAAACACAAGCAGGGGGAGTGGGAGAGGAAGAAGCAGGCTCCCAGCGGAGGAGCCCGATGCGGGGCTCGATCCCAGAACGCTGGGATCACGCCCTGAGCCAAAGGCAGACGCTTAACGACTGAGCCACCCAGGCGCCCCCTCTTTTTTATTTTTTAAGTAAACCCAATGTAGGGCTCGAACTCATAACTCTGAGATCAAGATTCACAGGCTCCACCCACTGAGCCAGACAGGTGCCCCTCTCTCATCTGTTTTCTGGTCCACTTATTAATTAAAGGTTTCCTAGAATAGTTCCTATTCACCAAATCTCACATAGAATAGCTACCTTTTTTTGGGGGGGGCAACCATTTAGCATGCTTTTATAGTCTGTGCAATTTGCAGATGGCAGAAAACTCAACCAAGACAGAGATGTATTGTTTTCACATTAGAATCCTAAAGGTAAGTAGCTAGGGCTGGAGTAGTGGTCCACAATGGCATCATTGCCCCAGGATGCTTCTATCTTCCTGCCCTACCATCCTTTGGTCTATGAGATGGATTTAGCTTCTTTGAATAACATCCATGTCCCAGGAGATGAACAGGATGGAATCCTGAGACTTTTTCCTCTTAAAGGTTTACTATTTTATTTAAGAAGTCAAACCCACCCCCGGGGGCATCCACATATATCCCACTGGCCAAATGGTGTCAAATGGACACTCCCTGCTAGAAGAGAGACTGGAATATCAAGCACTATTCCGTTGGGTACATTTCTCGTCTCAGATATAATCAGGGTAATGTTTTAAAGAAGGGGAAGTGGATATTAGGGGGACAACTAGCCTCGTCTCCTATGTGACCTCACTTAATTCTACGTTTTTAAAAAAAAGATATATTTATTTATTTATTTATTTATCTAGTGCAAGGGGGAGGGGCAGAGGGTGAGGGAGAGGAGAAGCTCAAGCAGACTCTGCACTGAGTGCAGAGCCCAGCACCGGGCTTGATCTCATTACTCTGAGATCATGACCTGAGTTGAAATTGAGTCAGATGTTAAACTGACTGAGCCACCCAGGTGCCCCGTCACTTAATTCTACTTTTTCAAATGACAACCTGGGGTGGCTCAGTCAGAGGAACATGTGACTCTTGATCCTGGGGTCATGAGTTCGAGCCCCATGTTGGGTGAGAGATTACTTGAAAATAAAATATTTTAAAAAATGACAATCTGTGGGGCGCCTGGGTGGTGCAGTCGTTAAGCGTCTGCCTTCGGCTCAGGGCGTAATCCCAGAGTCCTGGGATCGAGCCCCACATCAGGCTCCTCCACTGGAAGCCTGCTTCTTCCTCTCCCACTCCCCCTGCTTGTGTTCCCTCTCTCTCTGGCTGTCTCTCTCTGTCAAATTAATAAATAAAATCTTTAAAAAAAATGACAATCTGTGGCACCTGGGTGGCTCAGTTGGTTAAGTGTCTGCCTTCAGCTCAGGTCATGATCCCAGGGTCCTGGGATCAAGCTCCACGGGGAGCCAGCTTCTCCTTCTCCCTTTGCCTGCTGCTCCCCCTGCTTGTACTCTCTCTCTGTCAAATAAATAAATAAAATAAAATAAAATAAAATAAAATAAAATAAAATAAAATAAAATAAATGACAATCTGTTTCAGATCTGATACTATGGGCTTGAATCTAGAATTCAGTAATTTAGTAATGGGTACATTATAGCCAATGTTAATTCAGTAGGAGGAAAATCAATGACACTGACCTTTGCATTGAATTGACTGATCCATTTAGTCAGAACAATTAGCTCACATTGATATGGATTGCTCTGGATACTAAACATTAAAAACTCATGGGCTGGCTTGTCTCATGTATAAATTACCCACGACTATCAAATTAAGCAGTCTTTAAATCTGGTTGCTTAAACATTTAAGCTACTTTTATTATGCTATTACTACAGTGTATAACATTATAATCTACGTTCTGAGTAGGGAAACAAACCTACACAGCCCATTGCTTATGTATTATCTACACTTCACTCCCCTGCCTCACATCCTTTTTCAGAACATGGCAAACAGGAATTAAAAATCCAGAAATATATAGTTCATACAAGTTAGTAAGCATTACAAATGGGAAGAATTATTATTTTCATTTCTTCCTATAATAATTACGTCCTCTCTTGCAACGTCTTCACTCATCTGGAAGAATTATGTAATGATCTCAATTTACTACGGAAGGGCAGTGCTTAACCTTTGTGGTATGCGGCTCTATCATATCTTAGCTGCAGGATGGGACCTCATCCAAGCAATCTGAATGTTTCAATAAATAAGGTATAGGTGTTGTCCTGACTAGTTATTTAGGCCACACTAGGAAGAAAGGAGGAGTAATAGTGGACTGAGGTGCAGCCAAGGAATAGGACGAAATAAAATGTACTAGTTTTATTCATTAAATTATTAAGCTAATGATAAAATTATAATTAAAAACTTACATCAAAGCAGCAACTTCTTTATTTTGTCCTCAAATCATTGAATATTCATTAATCTTCTGTGTTAAACTAGGTGTTAAACTCCTAAAGGATATTTTGGTTTCCACATAGCACTTACCAGTGCCCTGAGCCATGCTTATGGACTGACTGAGGATGTATATATTAAAAATCCCAGTGTTAACTCCCAATTTCCAGTAAATTCTCTTTTCAATCAAAATGAATAATTTGAATTAAGGCCATTAGCTTCAAGGTATAACTATAAAGTTGGGTGACCTTTTTAAACAAACATAGTGGAATATAAAATATGTTGTCCTTCCTCAAAGTTGAAACTCCGGAAGGCAACATACTTGTTGAACAATAATGAAATTACTCAGAGCATCAACAAGACTCTTTTGCAATTGCCTTTAAACCTTTTATATTTTATCAAGGAAGCATTTAACACTAGGAATGGACCAATATTTCCATTGCACAATCTAAAGCCAAATATATTGCTTTGAGCTAATTATATATCTGTATTCAGCACATGTCTTTGTAATTAGAAGTTTGCTTATAGTCACAAAATTTAGTTATTGTGCACTCTACAGTCAATCAAACCTGTATGGTGTCTGATAATGTTATTATTACAAACGTCCCTGCCATCAGCCGACTTTGAGTCCTAGGAGACACATGCTGAAAATTCTCCCCTTCATCAGTATATTATTAATATTAATGCTTGAACAAACTTAAGAATGCCTAGAGAGTGTAGTTTACCAGTTAATTACAGATATTCCTCACTACATAAATAAAGCCTGAGTACATAGTTTAGAATTTCTCAATATGGAGATTTAATGCATTAGAATGATCATGTCATGTTTATTTCAGTACACTTGATGACAGCAAATTTATTCTTCAAGGATGATTTTATTTTAAACACAGACAAAAGTTGTCTAAAGCCAAAAATGGTGAATAAAGTAGATGATCCAAGTAGTTTGGGTTTGGGGGGGGCGGTTTTAGAAATCAGGAAGACCAGAGCAGAACAAGGGTCTAGCTATAGCTACCATCATGTCAGAACTCTAAATAAAGCCATAATGCAGATAATCATTTTATCTGTGAAACTTGATGGTAAGCTACATGAGGACAGGAACTATCTGGGTCTGACATGTCAGGCAGGCACCAACTCCCAAATTTTATCCTAGGATATTTCTAGATACAAGTGACTAATGGGAGTCCTCACTTGTGAAGTAAAGTTAAAACTCAGGTGAAACGAGTATTTACGACCATATCAATGAACTAAAAACGTACATGCTTTAATCTTGTGTAAAAAGAAACTGTAATTTGACATAAAATTTATCTTGCAATTCATTTACCGTATTCTTAGTATTTTTTAAAGATTCATGTTAATTTCCTCTTGTGGTCACAGCTCTATGGTCATTTCATTGTGTAATAAAATGGGAAATACAATGCTGAACAAATGGAGTACCAGAAATTAGTAATGTCATGCTGAGTACTTGAATCATGAGAGTTAGACTCAGACAGACCTTGGGTGGTATCCGAGCTCTGCCACCTACTGTGTAACCCTGCCTAAATTATTTGATTGCACTTAGCCTCAGTTTTTCTTCCCCACAAAATAAGAATGGTAAATATGAATACCTAAAAAAGTAGTTAGGAGGATTGAATGATAGGTGCAAAAGGGACATTAGAGGATTTTTAGGGTGATGGAAATACTCTACATCATGATCGTGATGGTAGTTACACGACTATGTGCAGTTGTTAAAATTCATAGATCTATACACAAAAAGGTATGAATTTTACTGAACGTCAAGTATGCTTCAATAAATCTGACTTTAAAAATGAAAAAATAAAATTTTCAAATGCATGTAAAGTGTTCAGCACGGTGTTTGACAATTAGGAAATAATAGTAAATAATTGTTCTATGGGGCTATATCAAAATTATGAAAAGCTAATTCTTCCATTGCCACAGAAATAAGTTCCCTCCATAGTTACTAGGTTCTTACATTTTGGTGTACTGAACTGGAGATCAAATCCAATATTCCTCTTCTGCTCTCTAAACGTCAAATCAAAGTATAAAAGGAACAGTGAAATTGAACAATTGAATATTTTCAATTAACAAGATCTTGTACACTCCCACTAAGGGCCTTCAAGGGCATGCAGAGAGACATAAAAGAGATACAGGTGTTTCCCAACTTAAACACTTTATTCATTCCTCAAATGTTTTGGGGGCAAATATGTATGTGGAATGACTTGCTAGATTCTGGGGATATATTTGGGGTTAGAGGGAAACAATCTCTACCCCTGTGAAACAGTCTCATGGGAGAAGTGGACTTTAACCCAAGAATTACCCAAATAAATATCAAGTCACAGAAAAGGACACCTGACTTGGAAACATTCACACAAAAGAATAGCTGACTGAAATTCAGCAGAGATGAGAGCAAACCGAGAGTTTTCTTTTTGTGGTGCAAGGGATGTGACAGGAACTTAAAAGTTATAATCCAGGGGCTAGGGAACTTCCTTCTGGGAGGGATTCTCAATCTGGGGTTCAAAACATGTGGTCTATGGACAATTGGGCATATTTAATATGGACTTATAATAGACGATGGTATTATATCAATGTTAAATTTTCTGAGTGTGGTAATTATATTGTGGTTATGTAGGAGATTATCCCTGCACCTAGGAGACACATGTTGAAGTATTTATGGGTGAAGCTCCTTGATGTCAGCATACTATTTTCAAATAATTCTACAAAACTAATGTTGAATTACAGATAAGAGAAAGAGATAGAGAAAATAAAAGTGGTAAATTTTTAATAACTGATGAGCCAGAGTGAAAGGTATATGGGTGTTCATTATATTTTTCTCTCTCCCTCGCTTCCCCCCCTTCTGTATTCTTCCATCTCCCACCTCCATTCCTTTGTGCTATTTTTGTCATCTCTTTTACTTTTAAATATGTCATAGACTTCTTAGTACATTGCTATGATTTTTACTCTAAACAGTCAACTCTTTTAATATTTTTTTAAATTAGAAAAAGGCTTTTGTAGGTACCTATACATTTATCATTTCCAGTATTTTTTCATTCTTTCATATAGATCCAAGTTCTGTCTGATGCCATTTTCCTTTAGCTGAAGAACTTCTTTTAATATTTTTATTTTTTATATTGCAGGTCTATCGGTGATGCACTCTCTCAGAGTTTGTTTCTCTAAATGTATCTTCATTTTCAAAGAATATTTTTGCTGGCTAAAAGATCGTAGGTGGACTTTCCTTTCCCCTCTGCAAATAGAGACATCCTGTTGTCTTCTGACTTGCCTGGTTGTCTGCAAACAAATTGTATTCACTTCTATCTCTATTTCCCATGTATAATGTATTGTGTTTTTGTTACTGTTGCTTTCCCAACTGCATTTAAATTTTCCTATTTATCCCTGGATTTCAGAAAATTTATTATGATGTTGTGGTTTTTTGTTTTTTTGTGTGTGTGTGCTTATTTCACTTGAGATTCACTAAGCTTCTTGGATCTGTGGATTTATAATTCATTAAATTTGGAAAAATGTTGCCATTGTTTCTTCAAATTTTTTTCTCAATCTCCCCTCACCACCCCACCCCCTGCTTCTAGAACTCCAATTACACCTTCACAGACCACTTGACACTATCCCACAGTTCACCAAGGCTTTTTTCCTCCTCCATTCCCCCTCCCTCTTTCCCTCTTCCTTCCTCCTTTTCTCCCTTCCATCCTTCCTTCTTTCTTTTATTTTTATTTTATACAGAAACTATCTGGAGAATTTCTATTGCTATCTCTTCAGGTTCACGGATTATTTTCTCTGCAGTGAATCATCTGCTGTTATTCACATCCAGTGGGGGGTATTTCATTTATTTTTTCATTTTAGATACGACATTTTTTCACCTTTAGACATTTATTTGATTCTTTTCTGTATTTTCATTTTCTTTCATTATGTTCATGTTTTCCTTCAAATCCTTGGGCATATTTATAATAATTGTTTCAAGTCCTTGTCTTTCCATCATCTCTGTCATTTCTGGTTGAGTTTCTATTGACTGAATTCCCCCCCCACTTATTTACCCATTTTTTTATTTGTCTAATAGTTTTTACTGGATATGGAGCTTGTAAATCATACTTTGTTGAGTGCTCAATTTTTTAAATTGAAGTATAGTTGACATACAATATTATATGTGTTTCAGGTGTACAACATAGTGATTCAACAATTATATACATTACAAAATGCTCACCATGATAAATGTAGTTACCATCTATCACCATACAAAGTTATTACAATATTACTGAATGTATTCCCTGTGCTATACTTCTCATCCCCATGATTTATTTATTTTATAACTTAATCCCATCACCTACTTTGTAAATCCCCCCTTCCCTTTCTCCTCTGGCAATCCTCAGTTCGTTTTATATATTTATGAATCTGCTTGTGTTTTGTTTTTTAAATTGTTTTGTTTTTTAAAATTCCACATATAAGTGAAATCATACAGTATTTGTCTTTCTCTGACTTATTTCACTTAGCATAATACCTTCTAGTTCTAGCCATGTTATCATCAATAGCAAGATTTTATTCCTTTTCATGAGTAAGTAATATTCCAATGTGTATATATACCACATATTCTTTATCTATTCATCTATTGATGGACACTTGTGTTGCTGCCATATCTTGGCCATTGTAAATAATGCTGCAGTAAACATACAGGTGTATATATCTTTCCAAATTTGTGTTTTCATTTTCTTTAGGTAAATACCCAAAAGTGGAATTGCTGGATTGTATGGTATTTCTATTTTTAATTTTTTGAAGAATTTCTGTATTGTTTTCCGTAGTGGCTGTATCAACTTACATTCCTTTAACAGTGCATGAAGGTTCCCTTTTCTGTTGACTGCTAAATTTCGTTTTTCTCCTCCAAAGAGTTTCAGATTGCTTTTCTGGGATGTGGCTGCATTACTTATGGATCAGTCTTCCTGCAAAGAGTGTTGGGCTTTGTCTTGTTCAATTACTTGTGGATCAGTGTGATGATTTTAGGCTTGTTTTTAAACTTCCTTTTTTTTGGAGTGGATTTTCAGTAGACTTCGCTTTGAGTGAGGTTAGCCCTTCTATTAAGGTGTAGCCCTTCTACCCTCTCTGTTGAATACCTGGGTATTCAATGAGGACTCATTACTCTGGCTGGACAGAATTTGAACATCTCCCAGTCTTGTGAGAGCTCTGGAAATTATTCAGCTGACTGGTTGTTATTTGCTTTTTGCCCTCTTTGTGGAGTTTCATCTTATACTTGCATAGACTGGGATGCAGCAACAAATTCAAGGGATTCCCTAAGCATATTTCTTGGGGGTTTTTCTGTGCAGCAGCTTCTTCTACAATTCTCTGCTCCACAAAAACTAGCCACTTTGACCTCCTTAAAATTCAACCTCTGCCGCTAGACTAAGTAAAACTGCTTTGCACCTCTTAGGAATACTCACCTTCTGATGCCTTCCAGAAAGTGCCTCCATGCAGAAAACAAGGGCAATAGTAATGCTTATTTCATTTGTTTTCCTCTTCTCATAGATCATAGTCCTATGCTAGCCATTGCCCCAGTAACTGTGAACAATATATTTTTTTTCATTTATTTTGTTCTGGTTGCTAGTTGTTTAGGGTGAAGGGTCAGTCCTGTTCAAGTGACTCCATTGTGGCCAGAAGCAGAATTTCCTTCATTGTTCCATTTTGAGATTTTCTGTCTGTTTCACATTTTTCAAAATAAAACATTTGGGGTGGAGTGCATAGCCAAGGATGGAGGATCCTAATAGCTGAAATTCTCAGTTGGGTGGTTTTGGTATCTAGAGCTTGGCTCACCCCCATGTCTGAAGGTTCCAGGCCACAAGAAGAGACCCTAGTTTCAAAAGGAATGGAAGTAAACTCAGGTCCTCCAGGGTCTCAATTTCTCTAGTCACTCAGTCCTTCTGGAACTGAGTGATGGGGAGAAGGCAAGAAGAATTGGTTCCTGGCCTTACTGCATCCCTGTTTTACCGCATGATATTATCATCTCATAGAAACAGTTTTACCAACAGTAGTGGCAGGTCCTTAGGCAAGCCCGCCAAGTCAGCACTATTAATAAGAGAATTATATCCTATGGCTTTGCATTGCAAATAAGGTATTTGGGCTCCATCATATGTTAAATTAACTCCTGCAGGCTAGTCTATGAAGTGGCCCTCTGAAGAAATCTGTTTCTGAGACAGTGTATTCCAAATTTCAAATAACTTACAAAGTATAGCTAATTTGCACTTGGAGACCTCAAGAATATGACTTGACCTAAATAGTAGTTGAAGAGAACAGATTTTAATCCTCTAGTATCTGATTCACTTTCTATTATCTATTGCTGCATAACACACCACCCCAAAATTTAGTGGCTTAATTGAACACTATCTTTCTAATACAGTACAAGTGTACTATAAAAATGGTTGTGATATTAAGGCCAGTTTGAGGTATCCCTGTTCCAACTTTTAAAATGATTTTTAAGTAGATTTTGATTCATGTAATTCAGGTAAACACTTTGCAACGGCTTTGGGCTAAGATGCATTTTCTTGTTAAGTAGTTTGAATATAATTGAATTTTTATGTGGAAGTTCAGGATTTTCCCATTCCTTCCATTCATTGTACATCTCCAAGGTTAAAATAAAATGGTGTTTGCAACTGAGTTGGCTGTTTATTGACCTAATGCTGGGTCACTGTTTTGTTTTGTTTTTCTCTCCAACAAGTATTTTTAGACCAAAAACAAAAACAAAAACTAATGGCTTAAAACAACACCATTTAGTTGGCTCATGATTCTGCTGGGCAGTTCTGGTCTCCACTAATCTCTGATAGATTCTCATTTGTCAGGGACCAGTTGGTGACTTAACTGGGGGCTGGCTAGTCCTGGATGGTCTCACTCACATTTGTGATGGTTATCTATCTGTTGACTGGGACTGATGGAGGTCACTTGGTCATGTATCTCTCATCATCTAGTAGGCTAATCTAGGTATGTTCATATGGCAGCAAGATTCCAAGAGAAGCAAGGAGGAAAGCCCAGTATGCAAACTCTTTTCAAGTACTGCTTGCATTATTCGTGCTAATGTTTCATCTGCCAAAGCAAGTCATGGCCAACCTAGATTTAGGGAGTGAGAAAATAGAGTCTGCTTCTTTATGGAAAGAGTGGAGAATTGTGGGCATTTTTACAATCTACCATAATGTCAACTTAAACTCATACAGAAAGTATAACAGACAGCTAGAGAAAGATAAAAAAAGAAAAAGTCACTGTAGGTTAGAAGAAGTTGGCCTCTTGGAGAACGAGGAGAGATTGGAAATGGACCTCAGATTGCTGGATAGAAGGAGAGGAGTACAAAGGGAATTATAAGATAGAGGACTCCACCTCTGTCTATCTGTTAAAATCTTAAAGATAGAAATCACATGACCTTGCCAAGGGGATACACTCTGTGCCAGACATCCTCCCACCTCTTCATGTTAATATTACTTAAATGTTAGCATTACTCAGAGTGTTGTCCTTGCTCCTCCTTTATCCTTATTCTACACATGTGCCTTGGGTGATCTTGTTTAATTTCATGGCATCAACTCCCACCTATTCAATGCAATGTAGCTCTGACCTGCAACCTCCAGAAACATATTTTTTGATGAATTCTTAGAAATCTCTACTGATATAGCCTCCAAGCACTTTAGCCTCAGTATGTTCAATGCCAAATTTATTTTCTTGACCTAGTCTTTCTCCTATTTTGCTGTTTTTAATTACTGGTCTTACCTCCACGCATTTACCTAACCTGGAAACCTAATTTCATAGTCATCCTTGATGGCTTCTCCTTCTTCATTTACCACAATTCCTAGTGATTCCATCTCCTACACGTACTTTGTATATCTGTACCCTCCTCTTGATTCCTACCCCCACCCCCGGCTTTGGCCTAGGCTCCCATTGTTCTCCCCTGACCTCTTGCAGCAACCTCTTAATGGGTCTTCCTCAAATAGTTTCACCCTACTATTTTGTCCCTACTCCACTCCATTCAGGATACACTTTATAAAACCCAATTTTGTTTATGTCACTCCTCTACTTAAAACTGTAACCTCGGTCCCTATTGCCTATAAAGCTAATTCCTTAAAAGCATGGTTTACCAAGCACTTAGCAATCTGGCCCCACCTGATTTTACCATCGTCATCTCCTGCCATTCTGCCCCACCCCATCCTCCTTCTCTCCAGCCTCACTTAGCGTCTCACTATTCCCCACCAACAACGCATGCCCTTTCACAATCCTGGGACTTGGCCCATGTTGTTTACTCTTCCTGAATTGCCAGCCCTCTCTTCTCCATCTGGCAAATTCTTATTAATCAGCACAGCTCATAAACCCGTCACCTCCTTGCTGATGACTTCCCGGAGCCATACAGAGTTAGTCACTTCTGTGTTCTCACAGCCTTTTGCTCTTTCCTTTGGCAGTGATCATCTTTCATGCTTTTGGGGGCCTAGACTGTCTTATGTGCTATGGGGTGTGCTATGTTTGGCAAGTTTTTAGCCACATGAATTCCATCTCCCTGAAGTAAAACCCAGAAAACTTAGATTTCCCTTGCAGCTAGGAAGCTGTTAAACGACCCAGGCTCCCCCAATCAGATGTGCCTTCATAAAGCTCTTTTTTTAGAAGGGAGCAGTACGTGTGTAAGTGGGATGAGGTGGGGGGCTGATCGTTGGTCAAGAGTAATTAGAACAGGCCTTTGATTCTTGGGGTGACAGTAGCAGCACTGCCTATGTGTAGCCCCTAGTGCTGAGAGGTGAGATGGTATTGCTAGACCAGCTCTCTGGGGTGGTTGGGCATGTTTGGGTTTCAGAGTCTGGCTCTCTGGCTCTGTGGGATATTCTATGAACCATCTAAACGCTGTGGTAAATTAATTTATTGCTCAAACAAGCCTAAGTAGATTTGTTTTTGCAGTGACTGAAAACTAGCAAAACACCTTGGTTTGAACACTTATTGAGTTTTATTGGACAAGTCGTGAATTATTTAATCAAGCTGTATTGTATTTGGGTGCCTGTTTCCCTCATTAGAGTCATCACAAGTGATGTATGTTATGCTTCTATGCATAGCTCTGATTTCTTGTATAACTCATCTAAAAATATATATTGAGAGCCTACTCTGTGCCATGAGTTGTGCTAGTCATTGAGGATATAATAGTGAAAAAGACACATGTGATCTTTGCAGTGACAAAGTGTGCAGTCTAAAAGATCTATGCCTGAAACATTCTAGGCATTCAATTTAGTATATCAGTTTATTTGATTAATTATTTCAATTAATGAACATTTATGTCCTGAAAATATAAAAATAAATGAGAAATGTCCTTAAGTTTCTCTTGGGCTAATATGGGACACAGATATGTAAATAAGTAACATCCATGCAATGTGAACAGTGTGATAACTGAAATATGTCCCAGATTCACTGGTGGCTCAAAGAGGGGGTGGCATGAGGAATTCGGCTTGGAGGAGTCAAAATCAAAGAATGAGTTTCTGAACTTGTAAATATTTGAGTAGATATGCATAAAGCTTCCTCTTTTTTCCTCTTACCTTTCCCCCCTTTGCTTCTCTTCTCCTTTCCTCCTCTTCCCTTCTCTTCCCCATTCCTTGTTATTCCACTTGCCCTTTAAGGGTCAACTCAAGGGCCATTTTTATAATAAATCTTTACCAACTGTTCCTCTTCTTCCTTCCCAAACTCCCAGGCTGGGATAGTCATGTTTCCAAACTCCCATAATGCTCTGCACATTCCTCTACTAATTCTCTTCCCTTCTGATGTATATCATCAACGTATCTGTCAGTCAAGCCCAACCCCTACCAAGTCAGGGCTGGGCACATAATCAGCATACAATAAATTCAAAAAATATTTCTTGAGGAAAATATAAGTTAAAGTTGCAATAAAAAAATAAAATTGCAATGAGATACCACTACATACATCCTCATCAGAATGGCCAAAATAAAAAGGATCGATAATATCAAGTGTTGGTGAAGATGTAGAAAAATTGGAGATTTTAAACATAGCTGACACAAACATTTTGCGAAATTACTTGGCAAAATTTACTAAAGCTGAACATACGCATATTACCCAGAGATTGAAGTCTTGGGTATATATCTAAAAGAAATAAATTATTTCTAAGAAAGTTCATATCAGCTTGATTCATAATAGTCCCAAACTGGAAGCAACCTAAATACCCAACCACAGATTGGATAAATTAATTGTGGTATATTCATATCACAGAATAGTGCACAATATTTTTTATTCAAAACAAAAACTGCTACATGCAACAAGATGGATGATTCTTATAGACTAATACTGAACAAAAGAAACTGGACACAAGAAAAGTTCTTACTGTGATTCCACTTATATGAACTTCCAGAAGAGGCAAATTTAATCTCTGGTGATAAAGGTCAGAATAATGGCTATCTTTAACGGAAGGGAGGGTAAGGCACTAGAAGGGGACAGAAGAGAGACTTCTGAAGTTTGGGAAATACTCTATATTTTTATAATGGTATATTTAAAAGCCACACACGGAAGGATTTTCTGGGACTATGTTAACTGCCCTTCATTAAAACCATTTTACACCCCCAAACGCATAAATGTTTAAATATGTAAACATTTGAGTTATATACCTATGATCTGTGCTTTTGATTTACTGTATGTGGGTTATACCTGATAACAATATAAATATTTTAAAATTAAATAAAACCAAAAGTTCCTCGAATGAATGAGTGAATGAATAAGTGAGTTGGGTCTTTAAAGAGAAAAGAAGGTGTTACAGTGTAAGAGGGACTTGTACTGCATTTAATTTTTAAGCAGCAGTGGTTGGCTCTTGCGCTCTTTATACTCTAGTAATGCCCCAAATAATTGCTCATGTACTTCCTTTGCTTAAATATTAGTTGCCTTTGCTATTTAATCACAATTTTGAGGTTAAGGCAAGAAAGTCATTAACAGTAAAGCAGATAATGAGAACCTCGTGGGACTGGCATTTAACTCACGGTGAGGGATCTATTAAGCCCTTTGGGAACTGGGGAATATGCCTGATTCCCTTCTGTTTTTTATCCTTATGCACTTAATGAGATGCAAATACACATTAATTATTTAGACTCCTGAAGGGAGAAGAACGGAGTTGGCACGCGTGTTTACAAAAAGGAACGGAAGCCACCCAGCGAATTACATTGCCCAAGCCACCCAAAGCCCAGAGTGGAATAATCCTAATTGCCGGGTGGCCCCGCCATGGGATGAGCCTCTCCCATCCTTCTTCAGGCGGGGCTCCTGGGTAAGTCACTCATCCTGCCAGCCTGACACAGGCCAACAAGTGGCCAACAACTCCTCAGGCAACGGATGGCACCTTCACCTGCGGCGCTGTGGAAATCCGCCCCAGCTCTGGCTCCCAGCCCAGTGTCAAGAGACGCAGTTCCGAGGGCGTCCAGAAGGTGTCGCTGCCCCGCGGCCGCCGCACGTCCCGGGGCCAGGGACCGGGGGCGTGTCGGCTCTACATGTGGCTCCCCGCGCGCGCGCCTCACCTGGGCTCGCACCAGGTGCCGCCCTAGCCGCGTGGAGGCGCTGCGCGGCGGCCAGGCACTCACCTGCGCCCGGAGGGCTCGGGCTGCTGTGCTGCTCGCGCTCCGCTCTGTCCTCGTCCTCTAACCCTCTGCCGTCCCCCGCACCGGCGACGAGGGGGCGGGGTCCGACGGCGCGCTGGGAAAGGCGGGCGAGCTGGCGCCCAGGTATGTTCTTCCACAAGGGCCGGGCGGCGGAGGAGGAGGCGGACAAGAAGATGCCACTGTCGCCGCCACCTCAGGGCGACCACGCGGAGTCCAGTCCGTCCAGGACCCCCAAGAAGCACACCCCTTTCCATATCTGGCGCTCCAAGAAGAAGCAGCAGCCTCTGCCGTCGGACTGTGGGGTGTTCGTTCCACACCCACCCCCGGAGCCCCTCTCCGAGGCCAGGTAAGCTCCCCGCCCGAGCCCTCGAGTCTCACCTCCTCTCTCTTCATCTCCTCCCAGTTCTGCTGACCCTGAGTCCTCTCCACCGTCCGCCGCGCTCGACCTCACTCGGAGGAGGGGAAGGGCCCAGGGTCCGTTTCTCCAGCAAGGAGTGTTAACAGGGTCCAGAGGGCACAGACGTGGTCTCTGAGCGTTCCTCGTGGCCATAGGTTCCTTGTGGCGTCTGGCTCAGGCCAGGCACCAGCGAGAGGAACGTGTGCCCACCCGTGTGGCTTTTACTTTGACTGGCAGACTTTATGCAAGAGTTCTATCTACACTAACCTGCTAAGGAGAGCAGGAGGGTAGTGAAGGATTATTGCCATAATGAATGATAGGGGCTCTACCTTGGAAATTATACAATAATTTTGACAATGGTGCCTTTATTGTGAAGATCTCCACCCTTACAGATCTCCATTGACCTCACAGGATCCGAAAGGAGGAGGAAGTGGCAGGGATGGTTACCCCCATTTTATGGGTGGAGAACCTGAAACCAAAAGGTGAATGGCTTGTCCCCATTGGAATCAGTGTGAGAACTAGGCAGTACTAGGCAGCCCCTAGTTATGCAAAATGTCATTGCCATTGTGCTTTTTATAATTTTTATCAAAACTTCGTATTATTCAATTATATTATCCAAATAAACACATACATTGAACAACAATCAATTTGAAGCACCAATATATTTATGTGGTTTGGAGGTATAAAATATTTTTAATGAAGGGCAATTGGCAATATCCAGTAAATCCTGCCACGTGTATTTTTTAAATACACCCTTATGAACTACGAGGGCCAGAATGAAATAGTGCAAAATTCACATTTTAGATATATTTTCCTTTTATTTCTAGAAGAGTCTTAATTCTGCAGTATATTCTCATTCACTTAGTAAAAATTTTTTGGGCACCTTCACTAGGTGCTGGGATATAAAAAACAAGCGTGGTCCCTGTAATCAAAGAATTCTTAGTTTCTTGTGGAGACCACCAAGAGTGGGATGAATCCTATGATAGATGTTAGCACAGAGGAGGGAATCCAGGGAGGCTTCCTGGAGGACGAAGGCTGAAGTAGCTTAGTCAGAAAAGGGGAGGAGCAATGTCTTCCAGATTGAGATTGCACTATGAGCTGCACCAACACTGGGAAGAGCAGGGCACTTCCTGAGAAGCACAAGTGGTTCAGGATGATCGGAGTATGTTTGAGGGGATGGGAGAGAGTGCTACGAAAGAAGGCATTTTATTTTTTTCTCATATTTTTATCATCCATGGTAATCATTTGTTGTAATAGGACATACTTTTATCTATTCAAAGACTTACTGTGATTAACCACCAATTGAAATTTCTTTTTTAAAAAGATGTATCCATTTATTTTAGAGAGAGAGAGAGGGAGAGAGAGAGCATGAGCAGGGGAAGGGGGAGAGGGAGAGGGAGAGAAACAGAGTCCCCACTTAGTGCAGAAGCTGCCCTCACGGGGCTCCATTCCCACCACCCCGAGATCATGACCTGAGCGAAAATCTAGTCCAATGCTTAACTGACTGAGCCACCCAGGTGTCCCCAGTTGAAATTCCTTTTAAGAAATGTTACTTAATAATGATGTACTCATCATTGAAGTATTTTTCCTATTACCTCCGTAAATATTTTAAACACTTCCTTGACGTTTTTTTATCCGACATACCCCCATCATTTCCTGTCTATCAAATTGTAATCATAGATGGTTATAGACAATGTATGCAAATCCAAGTACATTTTAGACTAAAATTTAATATAGGAGTTATACTTCTCAAGTGTCTTGTATTGTTGTTCAGTCTTGAAGCACTCTATTCTTTCCTTCAGAACTGTGATGAACTTTGTACCAACAAATGTTCTGAAAACTGAACATACTGGTCTGTCTTTGGGATGTTTTCCTAGTTAGATCATCTTCCTAAATATTTTGTTTACTTCTGAGAGAGTGTACCTGTTTCTGTTCTAAAGAGAGTGGCTAAAACACACTTACGTTTCTGGTCCATCTTGAGCAGTGTGGCTCTCTGGGGCTGTCTGACTGTGTCCATTCACTTCTGTCCAGGACCCGAGGTGGTGGAAGGAGGCACAGTGTGCAGCACTCCCTGTGGCCTTTGTCTCTGGGTGAGGAGCAGACAGTCAGGTGGCCGCATGTTTCTGCTGGGCATATACCATTAGTATTATGGGCTTTTGGAGCAAAAAAAAAAAAGTTTCCATCCTGGCTATGGAACCTTGGGCACATTACTTCACCTTTCTGAGTCTCCGTTTCTTCATTTCAAAAATGGGGGAAACAGCAATACTGGCTCTGTAGACCTGTTGCGAGTATCCAATGATAGTTTATGCTTTAAATGTAAAATTTTTATCTGACTTTTGGGCACAAAATAGAGACTCAAATGTAAAATCATCATTGTTATCATCATCGTCATTGTAAATGCAAAGATATAATGGAAGAAATAGAAAGAAATAGGGTTGGGTGGGAGAAAAAGTGCTTCTCTTCCTAGAAGAGCTTACCACTCCAATGATGGTTTAAAGTTTATTGAGGTCAGATTTCTGTATTCTGCAAATATTTGCAGTTTTTAGTGTAGATATTCTAAAAATCAATGATGGTCATTTTCTTTCTTTATGTAAACTAATTTGAACACTGGCTGCCTCTCTTCCTAAAATTCACCCTTACGGTTTTTTTTTTTTAGCTTGGTCTTGGTAAATGTGTTACTATGTTGTTTTTCATAGAAATAGAGCTGTTGCCCACCCCGGCAGCCAGTCTCCTGTCTAGTCCATTATTCTTTTGCCATCAGGGGGCCCAGGGGAGAGGACACGGTTTGGGCATTGGGAGCTGTGGCCTGACTTTCCTTCGTAGCCCTTAGTGGCGCTCATTTATGACGTTTTGAATTATACTCCATTTTTAAACAGTTTTTCAAATGAGGAGGGATTCTCTACCTGGATTTAAATCCCTGTTCATCTCCTTACTGTGACAGCCATGTCATCCTGGGCAAGTTATTAACCTTTTCATGCCTCAGTTTTCTCATCTGTAGAAGGGGCATAATAAGAGTGGTTATAAAAATAAACAAGTTAATGCACATTGAGTGCTCAGAACAGTGACTGGTACATTGTCAGCGCTAGTAAGTGGGAGGTTTCCCTTTTTTCTCACTAGTATCTTGCCTACACCTCCTTTTTAGTAGTAATTTTATGTGCTTATTTTCTGCTATACGATGGAGATGGTGCTTCCTTTTATATATTCCCTTATATAGCTCTTAGCGAAAGGTCAGTGCAGTGAAGTGAAAATGATTACCCTCAAACTAAACTGAACCTGGAACCTAGAAAGCAGCATTAGTGTTCTCTGCCAGAGAGCCAAACTCAAGTGGTGGGGAGCCTTGTAATCCTCGGGAAATCTGCAGACCTCATTTCCGATGGAGGAAAAATGCAGCCAGTGCCGGAGGGCAGAGCATCCTCGCTGGATGGGCAGAGACCTACCGTCAGGTCAGGGTTTGCAGGCTCAAGTCTCTGCCCTGCACACAGTCCCGTTGTTCTGTACTGCAGTGGACCTTTCCCTTCTCAGGAGGGCAAACAACTTACTCCCTGTTTATAGCACTAGAATGTTGTGACGATACACTACTGTTTTATTCCTTCAGAAAAAGAACATTTAAACTGTTACTTGAAAGCGTTCTGGATCTGTAGAGTGTTAGTCTTTATGATTTAAAATTGGTTCTAGTTTTCAGTTTTTTGTGGCAGGTTTAGTGTTTCGGACTCTAAACAGGTTGAATTATTTTCTAACATAAAGGACGTAGCTAGATAAGTTTGGTTTTATCTAACGTTACATCTAAACCGGTTAACGCTGGGTTATTTTTCTCATTTAGCTTATGCCAAAGGCAAGAGTTTGAAATTTTAAGTTTCACCACTGATCACCCAGGAATGTAAACTCAAGCCCTGCCATTTACTAGCTGTGAGCTCCTTGGGAAGTTACTTCAGTTTAAGGATCTGAGCACCCCTAAGCATTGTTTTTTGAGACTTATAAATATGTATTTGAAATGACTAACACCGTGCCTGGAAGAGAACAGATGCCCAATAAATAGGAGCTCTGACGTCAGGCTGCACTGAAAAAGTCACAGGCAGTGGCGTTGCACACACTCCGTTTCAAATCTGCCTCTGCCGTTTGGATCCACGTTTCCTGAGTCTTCGGCTTCCTCACCTGTAGAATGGAGATGCCGGCACTTCCCTCACAAAGCTCTAAGAGGGTTGATAGCGCACACCTAAAACACCTGTGGCAGAGCCGCGCCCAAAGCAGGTGCTGGGTAGATGAGAGGGGAGGGAAGCAGGAGTGACGGGGGCCATGAGAGCTGTGGTTCTTGTCTTCCTAGCGGCAGTGGCAGCTTTAATAGCTGTGCTTTTCCATGGTAAGTGCAGTCAAGCACCTTCAGGAGCCCAGAAGTTGGAAGCAGGTCTGTCAAGCCCTGAAATACCTTTGAGTATCTGGATGTGCCTGTTCGTCTATAAAAGGGTGGCCCTTTATGCATGCGGTGACTTAAAAGTCTTAATACGTGGGACTGAGGAAGTGGAAGGTAAACTTTGTACTTGAAGTTAGAGGAGTTTCTCCTGCAGTGATTTTGGAGTCTGAGGTCAGTGTAAATTCTTTGCTGCTTCTCTCTGTCATTGTATCACACTATTCACCCCCTCTTCCTACGCTTTTGGTGAGGACCCTCTGAGTCCATATACAAGTATGTACATGCACTCGCAGGCCTTTAGGACTCCTGGGTTGGGTTCACTTCTTTTTTCTTCTTCTTTTAAAAAAAGATTTATTTATTTACTTGAGAAAGAGAGAGAGAGTGCGTGCGCAGGACCTCAGGGGGAAGGGGCAGAGGGAGAGGGAGAGAGAGTCCCTAGCAGACTCTGCACAGAGCCCACCGCAGGGCTCAATTTCATAACCCTGAGATCACAACCTGAGCCAAAACCAAGAGTTGACTCTCAACGGACTGCACCATCCAGGTGCCCCTTCTTTTTTCTTCTTTAGCTTTTAACTATAAATCTTCTTTGTAAGGATGAGACAGTAAATCACTGCTTTACTATTCGCCCATGACTAAAGCAATGCAGCAAACATATTAGATATTGAAATTCACTTTCTCACTCCCAAAATTCATTCAAAATGCCCATCTTACTATGAATATGAAAAACAACTGTCTTGAAGTTTGAGTTCACCTAATGGGTCAGTTGTGTTTCAGGACTGTCCGTACAGAAAAAAAGTGACTTATTTGTTTTTAAAAAATTGTTTCTGGTATGACCATTTGAATCTTGAATTGTGTATTCTTGTTTACCTTGAAAATTTTATCAATTTTTTTCCATTTTTATCAATCAATAATTGCTTAATCTACGTTTCATGTTGTACTTACTGTACTGACGACTTTAGAGATCTTGTTCATGAAAAGCAATGCAATCTGACCTATGGAATCGTTTTTCTAGGATTAATGATAGATTATTCTATGGCACGAATTCCTTTCTGGATCTTCTTATTGAAATGTTTATCAGTCCCATTTTAGAGAAGTTTCTTACGATCAACAAACGCAGAGCACTTGTTCTGTGCTAGGCCCTGGGAAATAGAGCAATGATATCAGAGATGATCCCTGCTCCTAAGGAACTTGCACACTAGTGGAGTATGGAGCACACAGCTGAAAATGAGGAAAGTAGCATATGATGCCTGACATGCAGAAATAGAAGATGAATCAAATGTATGGAGGTCAGAAGAAGGATTATCTTGAACAAGCAGAAGTTTTTTTCTCTGATGAAGAAGTGTTACTCATATTGAATAATTAATGAGAAATTTTGTTCTCTGATAAGAAGATCATCAAAGGCTCCAAAACTTGTTGAGGTTATAATCATCTTAAACTATATCCAGTGCTCATGGAAACCTTTATCTTCGCAGTAACATTTAAGTCACAGAGAATCATGTATTTGGGATTATGCCTAAATAATTTTCTGCAGTTCCTTAAAATGTCTAGAGCCTGAGACCATATTATTTCAGCTCTTCTGTCATATTTTGACATCTAGGAAGAAAGATTGGGCTTTATATGTGGCATACTCATTTGAAAACCTTGACTGAAATTATAAGTAAATATGATGTTGACATTCTAAAATTATAGGCTGGAAATAAGTGGTTCTTAACATTCTTTAAACAGATTTACAAATCCAAAGAGCTAACTTGATGTCACTCAATCTTTGTCAAAAGATTCAGGAGTTTCTTTCACGGAGAGTCCAGCATTGCCTAGCTTCTCAAAGCAGGGTGTTCTTCCTTAAAAACAACTTATCTTTATTTTCATACCAAATTGCTGGGCACATCCCACAGGTCTCTGTCCATACATTCACTTCAGAAAAATGAATTCTCAGCTTTCACCCAAGATAGAAGTGAAATGTGAATTCACTCCCTTGTCCCAAAGCAAGTTTTCAAGATAAAGTATGTATGAATGTCTGACACTTGTGAGGTTTGGTAAGAAAAGCAAGTCAGTTGAGTTTCATTAGCTCATTTGTAGCTCCCTTAAAATACAGCAGCATCAGGCTCACTCAAACGCCTCATCAAAATCCCTCGAAGGATTCAGATTTATGAGAAGTCTTCATTCTAGAGAATGAGCCCTTGCTTAGTGCTATCTTTACAGCACTGAACGTCTCCCGGATGGGCCTGTTCAATGGCAGTGAAGCAATGACAGAGACGCTTCATCACAAGGGAGCACTTTGACAAAGTACCAGGAGACCCCAAGGACATACAAGTGACTCAGAGAATCCGAAGTCCATTGTGGTGTCCCCAGCTTCTCTCATCAACAAGTTATAGAAGATGAGTGCAGGCTGAACCTGTAGCTAACTGAGAAAAATGAAACACAGAATTAACAAATGCCTTTTGTTTTTTACCTTCCCATGATGGCAGTTAAACAAGTAAAAGTAAGTCGCTGTTAAGCTTGGCAAAATATCCTGTGGCGAAGAAAGTTGGCTATTGTCCTTATTTATTATTGTTATGTGCCATTTCAAGCCAGCAATCCTAACTGAGTCCCATTTATTAGAAATTAGGGTTATGGCATCCTGAAGTTAATATCAACAGCTTGTGTAAAGATTTGGCCAATAGGTACATAGAGACACTGCATGTAATACACCTTCTAATTTTTTTCAAATCAGTAAATAAGGAGTGGTTCTTTGGGTTCTCTAGTTGGATAGTTCTTCACCTTGTGGTTGGGGTCAAGAGACAAAATAACATATGTTTAATAAGATAAGAAATGAGTGGAAGCATTTGGTTTATAGTAACAACTTCAGACTGTGTCTGTGAAAACGTTATCTTCCATTAAGATCTGAAGGAAAGATGCAGTTTAGTTAATATACATGGTATGTATCAGACACTGTTCTAAGCACTTTACACATATTAACTCACTGCAATTAATTCATAACATCCCGTGGAGGTAGGTACTATTATTATCTCCATTTTGAGAAAAAATGAGGCACACTGGGGTATGGTAATTTAGCCAATGTCACAGAGCTCATAAGGTCTGGGGCTGCGATTCTCTACCTTGTGGTCTTGAGTCCTGCGGTTAATCACTGCAAATTGAAATCCCTGTGGTTAATGCTGCCTTCTTTATATTCCCACAATGAGTATATTTAGGTCTTCAGTTTCACAATGAGAAATTATAACATATATAGGAAAGCAAGTTAATTTTTGGCACTAGACAATTTTTGTGTTAAGTAGTGGAGAGAAAAATATGTAAATTCATAGAAATATAAGTATGTTAAAATTTTAGAAGAAAAAACTATTTTAAAGAGAAATTCTAAAGTGTGTGTAATGCAAAAGTAATGTGTCTAGATCCTGTGTTTGGGGCTTCTGCCCAACCTTTGTCAGGAAACAACCAAGATGGGGGCCTAGTTTGTATACCCTCCTTCCTCTCCCAAAGTCTTGGCATGGGCAGTAAAATGGAGGACAGGTGGGCCTCAAGCTTTGCAGTTGCTGCCCAGGCTCAGTGGGGATATCAGAATTCCTCAAGCAGAGCTGCTAGGAGCAGTTCTAACTTTAGGTCTCCAGAAGTCTTGCTGCTTGAATCATTTGGTTTTACTTCCTGATTTATCATTGAGGAGTCCCTGCCATTGCATACACGTTTTACCTTAAGTTGGCTTTACACTTCAAGGATTATAAACCATTGCTGATATTTTATACCACTTGAGGCTCATAATGGCTCAGTGCAGTAAGCCCATGCCCTCATTTTACAGGTGAGGAGACTGAAGTTCAAAGAGTGCAGTGCAGATGAAGGAAGTGGGACTAAAACAGGTTTTTTGATTTCAGGGCAGCTGTTCTTTTTGGTTCTCTTGGCCTGTAGACTGTGCCTCCCTGCTCCTGGCCTAGACCCACCTTTGCAGGAGCCCAGCTGATTAATCTAACTTCTTGGTGACTATTCTCCTGGAAATCTTCCCCCTGTTTCATAAGCCAACAACTATGAAATTGATCACAAGATTGAGCTCCCAGCTATTTCGCCGCTGTATACACTGTAGTCTGGTTACTGACATATTGAATACTTCCAGAGTTTCTGCTATAATTAGTATTTTACCTACTACCAAAAAAAAACCCAAAAATAAAACAAAACACCCCATTAAAAATAACTGAATTCGCGTTTTCAAAAACATTTTAAATTTAATTTTATTTAAATTCAATTAATTAACATATAGTGTATTATTAGTTTCAGAGGTCAAAAAGTTGTTAAACTTGCACAGCCATATTTTATAACAACAAAATGTCAATTTGAAATTATAGGGTCTACCCATATCGTACTCATGCAAGAACTCCCTTTACAGTGCTTGAAGTAATGCTGCTGCTATGACATGTAATGTACTTTACTTATAATGTCATTTAAATGTTTTGGTAATACTGATGGATTCATAAATATACTATGAAAGCACAGCTTGATTATTTTTGCATCTGCTGTTTGGGAAAAGATATGACAGTCTACGGCCATACCACCCCGAACACGCCTGATCTCGTCTGAGAAAGATATGACAGTCAAAGCAAACTATTGACATTCGTGTGGAATTACAGTGCCTCCTTTATCATGAGTGCCATGTGCAAACCTAAGAACTGGCCTGGCGCTTTTCAAGCCTGTGCAGTGGAGGCTCCCCCAGGCATTGCCAGTCATTCTTGGCTCTACTGCCTTGAAAATGTTGGCTTGCTCCTCCGCTGTGTGGCTCCCACGAACTAAGAGGTTGTTATTGTCTGCAAAACAAGACAATGTAGTTGTTTCGAAGGTGGGATTACAAAACTATTCTCTTTTAGTATTAACTACCCAAAACCATTTTGTCTGAAAGAGAGTCAATTCTTGATCAGGAGTCCTTCATTGGAACATAGCTTGGATTGAGACTAGAGCATTTGTATTCCTGTACGTGTCAGTAAACATGTTTAAACAAGCTAGTCTAAAACTAGATTTTGGATTTTTTTCAAGATAAAGGTAAAGTATGACTGAATGTCTGGCATTTGTTCAATTTTTGACTTTTACCAATTTGCATTTTGTGATTGTCCTAATTTCACCGTATGAGAAGTTTCAAGTACTTTGACCAGGAAATCTTCATAGCTGATACATTGTTGGCAGTTAATTGTACCCTTCCTTGTTATTTCACTTTTATTAAAAGTTAAAAGCTTTTTTTATACCCATAAGGGGACAACCAGCCCCAGATCTAGGTGATAACTGCTGAAGATACATTGAGGCTTTGGGTCCTTCATCATCATGTGGTTTCTTCCTACAGAGAAGCCCCTCAGGAATTTATGTGTCAACCTCCCTGCTCATGACAGGTTTCCTGGTTGCTTTTCTCTGTGTGAAATCAGACAATGCTTATAAACCCACAAATTTACAAAGCTTGATGTTAAAGAGGAGTACCAATTTTTACCTTAATGTCACTCAGTAAATGATCAACAAACAGCAAAAATGACAGCCAGTTGGGTTTGGGCATTTTTTTTTTCAGAGGCAAGGAGGGGGGCATGTTTTCTGAGGAAAGTGGGTGTGGCATGAGGGAATCGGCAGGGAGAATTCTGTCCAGCCTCCTAATTCCCCACCTCTCCTGTCAGTTGAGTAAACACAAGAAAACTTTTGTCAAGAATAAATAGGACAAAGACACTAATGAACTGAGTACCTATTATGTGACAGTTGCTTTCATATTCAGTGCATCTCATTTAATTTTCATAATAGCTCTGCTAGGTAGGTAATTTTACTCCTATGTTTATAACTGAGAAAACCGAGTCTGATAGTGTTAGTAAATAATAGAACAGTATTTGAACCCAGGTCTTTCCAACTCCAAAACTAGTAATATTTTCACCAAACCATGAAAAAACTAAAGGTTACCAAATGAGTAGTTGATAGAGGGTGTGTGTGTGTGTGTGTGTGTGTGTGTGTGTGTGTGTTAGGTAGTTAGCTAAAGAATGGAAGTATCCAATACAAATGTAGTTATCCACTTGCTCTCAGAGCTATCATCCTTTCAAAAACCAGGAAAGAGGGGCACCTGGGTGGCTCAGTTGGTTAAAGGTCTGACTCTTGATTTCAGCTCAGGTCATGATCTGACAGTTGTGAGATGGAGCCCTGCATCACATGCCGCTGAGCATTGAGTCTGCTTGGGATTCTCTCTCTTCCTCTCCCTCTGTCCCTCCCCTACCCCACTCTCTCTCTCTCCTGTGCATACACACACTCTCTCTCTCTCAAAACAAAAACAAAAAAATAGGTAAAAAGCATTCTCCTTGAAATGCTTGTCCCATTGTAGAGAAGGGGAATATCCAAGAATGAAGAATTCATATATGTTGGGAAATCAGTGGGGGCACCCTTGTTTTTCCTGGGAACTCTTGACTTGAGATGATTCTGCCAAGAATCAGTGACTCAGTCCCTGAAGTGTTAACTAAACTTGTTGCTCCTGATTTCCAATCTACTCTACAAGCCAGAGTTTTACTACCTGTTGCTGGCATGATTCACAGAGTATGTGAAGAAATCTAAGGTGAAATGTTGAGGATTTTTTCACTCGTCATAGAAGTTGATCAGAGCCCTAAAAGAGGGAAGAAATTGCTCGTTACCCAAACTCCAAATTCATAGGAAATACTGTTGGCTTGAAAGATATAGATCTAGAGAGTTTGAAGTAAAAGAATTTAAATACCCTTTGTCTTTATAGAACATAGCAAGTGTGTCGTTAGTGCCCATTTCTCTGAACACTGAATATTATTTTAACTTTTATGTATTTGAGGGATCTTAAAAATTGTATTTAAGAAATCTCATTAATTTCTATGAGTATTATTAAATGCACAGAACTAACTCACAGTTGGTCATAAAAGAGAGTAAATTTCTTTCCCCATTATGCTAGACTAAAAACATACTCTGGCATAAATTAAGATAGTCATGAGTACTGTCCAATTTCTAGAGTACGACTGAAAACTTACTACTTTATCTTAAGCCACAGTTCTGCTTATTGTAGGCTGTCTCTAATTGTAAAAACAATTATTCAGTGATAATGGCAATTGAAGCATCAGGTTTGCTTCTTTCATTTGTGACTCAAGTAACTTAGCAGATGTCCCCTCTCTCAAAAGCAGTCTTGATGTATGTCTTTAGCGACTGTGTTTTTCACACTCAGGAAGGTAAGTAAATGTGAGTGTGAAAACGCACCAGTGTAATTCATTTATTAAACAAACACTGTGGACACCTGCTGTGTGGGAGGCCGTGTGGTGTGGGCTGGCAAACCAGTTCAGGCTCTCTTCTTGGGAACTGAGTCTCACTTTCCTGGCTTTTAGAGAAGCTGCAATATTGACCATTAAAATAATAAAAAGTTTCCATACTTACTGTTATAATAAGAAAGAAGAGAAAATATTCAAAGAGGTACAAAGAAGAGGCTGAGAGATACAGGAGGTTCCACCTCACAGGGGTTGGAGAATTTATAATCCTTCACAGTTCTCAACACCATCACTGACACACTGGCTAGGGTATATAAAATCTCTAAATTGATGGTTGTATTTATATTTGTACACATACACATTCCAACACTAAAGTACTTTATTTATGCAGAAGGCCCCCAATTCACAATGAACGGTTCACTTATGATTTTCCGACTTATCATTTTTCAATTTTACAATGGTGTGAAAGTGATGTGCTTTCAGTAGGAACCGTATTTCAGATTTTGAATTTGGATCTTTTCTGGGCTAGCAGTATGCGGTGTGATAGCGGCATCTCTCATGATGCTGTATCCCCAGTCAGCACATGCCCACAACCCGCACACATACAACCGTTCCAGACCCGTACAGCCGTTCTGTTCTTCACCTTCAGTACAGTATTCCATAAATCACACAACACATTCAACACTTGATTACAAAATGGGCTTTCTATCGTAAGATGAAAAAAAAAAATGTCCCGCCCAGTTCTATAGAAGTGCTCAGACCAGTGAACATTCCGAGGCACTGTTCTTTTATAATTGAGATTCCCATTTTATTGATTGTTGTAGTAGTCCACAGTTGCCTTAGCTTTTTGACGGCTATACCATGTAGTTATAATAATCCATAATCTCACCATCTGTGAATAACATTATTAACATTCTGTTCTTTTTCTGTGCATATTTTCATAAGAATTAGCCCTAAAGATGATATCGCAAAGGCAACAATTTAGATGCCTTTTGTCTCCTGCTTTAGTTTTCACTTAGCATTATCATTAACATTTTCTTACCTCATTAAAGTATGTGTAAAATGCCCCTCTTAATGGACATTTAGGTTCTTCCTAATTTTTCACTGTTATAAATATTACTTCAGTGAACAGCCCTGTGGGCAGCCTCAACCTCTGCATATTCTCTGCCTGCCCCTCCAGATCCACTCTTCACCCTCCTCTGTGCTCCTTAGAACTATATTTAGAAACTGCATGGACCAAGCTCTCTTGCCATCTTGTTTCTAGTTTGGTTCAGGCAATAGGAGGCTTTAGAGGAGAGGATAGGAGCAGGAGTTTATGTGGGAGTGTGGTGGAGGTTTCCTTCTGCCATTGAAGGCTACAGCCTCTGATGGGTGGACCTCTTCTACAGCTCAGATTTTGCCAGTTCCAGCCCTTCGTCCCTCCCTCACCTCTACATTCACGGGTGGTAAGCTGCCTGGACTGCTCCACTACTCCTACTGATATCCCCTTGCCTGCCCACAGTTTGTAAACTGTCAGTTCTTTAAAAACTTCTCAATCATCTCTTTGGCATGTGCCATCCATTCCCTGCTGGGATGCTGACTGACTGACATCATCTAAATCTAAGTGGCATGCTCTTTGTATTTTATTTCGTGTTTGAGTTCTTATGCTGTAGGAGTTTACAGTAAAAGAACATTCAGAATTGGGTAGGGGAGTTAAGTTAGGTCAGGTCTGAGCTGGGATTAGTGAATAATGGCCATAGATTGAGTTGAAGTGCTCTCATAGAGATATACACAAATTGCCGTAGGGAACAGAGAGAAGGGAGCAATAAACTCACCGTGCAGCTGCACTGGACACCTGTACTTTCAAGATAAGGAGGATACCTTAGCTGCCAAACGTTTCCAGTTTGGTTTCATTTGGATATTATTGGTTCAATTGTTTCATTGCTCTTGTCATTGTGGCTAACCCCTTGTCCTGTTCTTGGCAGTTGCATATTCATATGTACAGTCTTCTATATCCCCTTATGTATATCCCTCCATTTACACGTTTGCTGAGAACCTCTTCCTTAGAGAAAGCACAATCAGGATTTTGTGAGCTGGATGGATACTACCATGTTTTGGGCATTCCTCCATACGTGAGTGATAACTTTCTCTTAGTCCTTAAATGAAAAATAAAAAGCACATAGCAAACAGTTAACTTCATTCACTTCTGCTTCAGTTCTAGATATCAAAGTCTATAATTTTCCAGAATAAATAAATGCCAAAGCAGTCAAAGCAACTAGGGGTTGTTAACACTTCACAGGTCATTTAAATCGAATGATAATGTTTTCTATGTTTACTGGATCATCACTGACAGGATCTCTGACTGGTAGAGTATCGAGGCTTATCCAAGGACTCAATGGATTGCTCAAAAGGCCTAGCCCATGTTTTGTTTTTAAATACATTTCATCTATCTTAGGAAATGTTTTTGTTGATCTGATATTCAGATTATATTTCATGCTCTTAAAAATGTGAATTAGTATGAGTATATTCTACTGCAGGTATAAAATGAGGATAATTCACTTAAAATTCAACATATAAAATTCTCGCCATTTACCAATTACCAGTGATAGCAGAAAAGAAAAAACAAAAACAAAAACCTATTGGTAATAGAAATGAAAGAGCTTGGGTTTTAATTCTGGATTTCTCAGTTACAAATTAGGTGACTGTGGGCAAATCATCAAGCTTTTTGTGTCTCAGGGTACTGATCAACAAAATGGGAATGATACCAACCTGCCTGGCCCCCCACCAAGCTGTTGAGAGGCTCCTTTGAAACAGTGTGAAAGAGCAGTGAGAATGTGAGTCCATAGGTAGTGTGAACTCCATCACCCCTTGACTCATCTCTGGCTCTCACTGATTCTTTTCTGAAAGCCTAGTACATACTTTTCTCTCTTCTGGTGGTCTTTTCAGAAGTGAGTAGCTACATGACAATATTTGCTTTTCCCCATCTTTTCTCCACCTTAATCTCCTCTCTGTGCATTCCTCCTTATCTCCTGAGTTCTGGTCTGAAGCTGGTCTGGGGCCCCCTCATCCATGTCCCTGCACAAAGCAATGGGTTGAAAGAGGGGAACTCTGTGGGTCTTGTTGCTGCTGCTCTGCATCACCCCCTCTTTCTTGGTCTTCTCCCCCACCTGCCTGAATCCTCTGTGATGTTAAATGCCTGTGGGAATTGTTTAGCTGGATAGACACGCCCATATTTCCTCCCAGCCCCTGCCACCAGGTTCCCTTCCTCTTACAGATGTAACTTCTTTCCCAGAAGAAGCTCATGTGGGCTTCCCAGAGAATTCAGGGAAGAGTTAGGTTTGATTGTCTCCATTTTGCAGATAAAGCAATTGAGGCATTAAGTTGTTTAATGAGAGGACGATATCCGAGGATTCCCAAATTTTAGCCAATACTCTTTCCATTATAATGCCACAATACAGAATAGATAGAAATAAAAAATGTTTTGTAGCTTTCCTGGTTTATTGCAATGTCCTTTCTTCTTCTTCCCTTTTTAAACTTTAACACAGGTAATGTTAATGACATAAAATGACATTGAAGTAGAAGAAGAAATTGAGAAAATTTTTTTGATTAGTAGAGTAAGATACTGATACATTCTAGTTAAAGACCACACTGCTGTGAAGATTAAAATTTGAATGTAACATTTCTAAAAAATTCTATATGTAGAAAATAGTGGATTTTTGCTAGTGACAAATGGCCAGCTATTGAATTCTCAAATTTGACTCTTACCTACTTTATGCTTTCTTGAAAGACAATTGTCTCTAGGGCATTTCAGTGTTTGGAGTTCGATAACCAAAGACACTGTCCTGACTTGTACGACTTTGGTGGAGCAAAACCCCAGCATTTGTTACCCCACCAGACACTTTTCCCATCAGAGCTACTCATGCTCAGGTCCTAACATGCACGTACCTTTCAGTTCTATTTCTGAGGTGGAAATTTGAGTAGCATTGAGCACAACGTATTTAGGACATTTAAATATTGAATAATTTAAAAATATCTCTAGAGTAATTTCCTTTCGGAATGTGTGATTTGAAAAGGTCTCTGATTAAATTCTCAAGAGATTCTGGTGCCCCAAGCCAAGGCTTGGGCATGGGGCAGGAAACCAGAGTAGCTGCAATCTAAGCTCTGTGAGGCATCAAAGCTTGATGATGGATCAGAGGGCTGAGGGAGTAGCCACCTGTCTCGGTGGTTTATTAGCACAGAGAGAAGAGTGTGAGCAGGTGACATAGCTGCTTCTATCGTGGCCCCATAAACTTTGGGATTTTTGTACCAACAATGTAGATGACTTCAGAAAAGAATGTTGATAATAATCATTTGGGAAAAGAACTAAACCAGAAATCTGAAGACTTAAATCTCTACTTATTAGCTGTGTTAACTCAGTAAAATCACTCGATCTCCCTGGGGCTTAAATTCCTCATTTACAGTAGGAGGGGCGAATTTGGACTTTGATCATAAGATCTGTTCTTATTGAATTCCTCCGAATCACAAATTGAGTTTATAAATTTTCTAGCAAAGTCAGTCAAGATGTAAGTACAATAAACAGTAATGTCTAATGCATATGGAAACTGTATTTGTTCTAATGCGCAGTAGTGCTTTCCGCCCTTTTCAATGGGAATGTCTATTGGTGAAAAGTAGAAAGCCATCAAAGTCATGAGGTAAGTTGGCAAAGTTAGAGTTTTTAAACCCCCCTGAGTGAAATCTTGTACCACTTGGACAATTGCAAAAGAGAAAAGAAGAAAACTGTAAGAGTCATTTAGTTTAGACATGTAACATGAAGGCAAAGACATATAAATGCTATTTTGAGGAATCTCTTAAGATATATACATCTGTGTCTTTATGTTTGATCATCATTTTACTAATTCAGCATAGGGTCCTAAAATTTAAACTGAGATATGTGCAGACACTCCTATTTTACTGTCTAGAAGGCCTTACTAATGAGGAAAATTTAGGGGGAAAAAAGATGTAGAGAAAGCTGTCTGCCTCCTATGTAGTCATAATGTAGCTTTGATTTAATAAAATAGTATAGTGGTTTCTTTACAGGTTTGAAGCATAGTGTCTTCAGCCCTGAGCTTGTGGCCAAAATATCTAAATTCTGCTCCCGGTTCAGCCATTTTCAGATTGTGTTATCTTAGGTGAATCATTTCACCTCTTTGGAACTCAGTTCCCCTCAAATATGAAAAATGAACCAATGGAAGGGTGAAATGATATTTACAAATCTCTTTCCGGATTTTACATTCTATTTGACTAGAGATCCTAACTTGCTACTGGGGAGGTTGAAGGACATTAACAAATGTTATAGCCAATGGTTACACACCAGCCAATCCTAAATGTTAAAAATCACATCCAGTGTGGGGTGCCGGGCTGCCTCAGTCAATAGAACATGCAACTCTTGATCTCAGGAATGTGAGTTCAAGCCCCATGTTGCGGGTAAAGTTTACTTTAACAAAAAAAGCACATCCAGTGAAAGATTGTTTTGGGAGATGACACCGCATGAGACGGTGTCTTAGGTGGGTTGTCCCGGAAGCAGACTCTATGACAAGGATTCAAGTACAGATGGAATTCAGGAACTACTTATAGGGAGTGAGGAAGGGAGCAGGGAAGGAAAGCCAGCTGGTAAATGGGCTAATTATCATGCCCCTTAAAGGGAGATTAGTCCCCATGGGAAATTCTGAACATCACTGTAGGAGTCAGAGCTATGCCATCCCTTGGGGAGAGGAATAGGGGTAGTATTAGAACTCTTAGTTCTGTCAGTCATGGGTTGGGGGCTGCTCCTGTAGGCCACTGTTTCCCTGGCATTTTCTGCCTCAATGATGTGGGTTCCTGCTGGCCAGAAAGCCCCGATATGGTTGGAAGTTCAGCAGTCCCAGCCTACAGTGTCCTGAGCGGGGGTGGGCACTGTAGGGCTTGTATAATCTGCCTACAGCAGCACAACCGGGGCAGTGCATCCAACTACCGCACCGTGGTGCGCCGACTAAATGTACATATGCATTCATTTTTGGAAGGCAACACCACTAAGGGCCCCTGAAGCAGTGCCCCAGGAAGCAAGGAGCCGTCCTCAGCTGCAGCAACTTGCTGTCTATATCTAAACACAGTGGCATATAGCAGCCAGGGAGGGGCGGGCTCCAGAGTGCCTATTGGCCTTAGCTCTGGGAAGCAGGCCATGGACATTGCAAAAAGGCATGTTGAGAGTCCACGTGCAGTCCGTGTAGTCAAAACTGCAGGCTTAATTGCCGGCCGCATCTAGGGCATAGCACTTTAAAGGGAGTAGCATCTGTGAGGACTTAGTGTTTGTGATGCAAAAGGTGACACTCTCAGAGGCGTATGATTGCATTTTGTAGAAACTCTTATTTTTATAGAGAAAACAAATTCTCTGATGTGTTATAAAAACATGTGAGCAGATGCAGAATTTTCTACCGGTGTCTCTGTAGAATTAGACCAGCTGTCAGCAACATCCTTGATGGATTTTGAAATGTCTGAGATTTGAAATAGAATGTTTGGTGTGAGCACTGAAGTTTTGTTCCTTCGGGATCAACTAAGGTTTTGTGCAGACGCTATTGTTTCTAGGTGAAGTTGGCTTCTAAAAGTCAATCTTTCCAGGTATTGCTATTTATAGAGTGGAAAATATGTATTAGAAATATAACGATAGTTCTGTTAGATATATAACTTTATGTTTAATATTTATAACAATTTCGACTTTATTTTTAATATTTATGCCACAATTAAAAGCTTAGTGTTCAGAAATGTTGTCGTACTGCTGGTATGCAGAAGCTAGCAGAAGAGTTTTGATAATCTGTACACTCGTGATGATTATTAAAAGGCATTATTAACAATAATATGACCTGGTGAATCATTGTTCTTGAGTTGGCCATATTGCAAAAGACAATTATAGTTAAGGCACCATGACTATATTGCTATTAAGTAATCCACTTACTACAAAATTATGGATATCCAGGAAGGCCAGAGGGAAATCCTGCAATCATTTTCTTTTGTCTCCATGTCCATGAAAGGCAGATGGACTCTTTTTGGGGAAAGGAAGTTGAAAATTCAATTTGACCTCATCATGGAACAAAAATTTTATGGACCTTTAAAAGAAGAGGTCTAGTGTTTCTCAAAATGTATTGCTTAGATATCCAAATCAAAATCACCTGGAGAAAAAAACAGATTCCTGTCCCCACTTCCAGAAATAGAAATTCGGTAGGTTTTGAGTAGGGCCTAGGAGTCTGCATATTAACCAACCTCATTAAAATCATTAATTGAGAACTATAGGCCAAGTCCAGTGGGGATTAGGATTCAGAAATCTCAAGAGGGTTTTCCCAAAGGCATCCAGCTGCCTGGCGGCTGAGCTGGGGTGAATCTCAGATCTCTTGAGTTTAAAGTTCATTTCTTTACGTTATGTTTATAATTTTTGTAAATATTTGAACTCATATCCCAAACGTATCCTTTGCATAAGTAATGATAAGTAATCATTTACTGCAGAACCAAATACAGCAGATGTGTGAAGTCTTGAAGCTTTTATTTACGTAACTATGTAAATGAAATTTGTGCAGATTAGAATAGTAAGAATAGGTTTGGAAGGCTGAGCATCATGTCCTAAAAGAGCACATGCAACACAACAGATGAAAAGTCCTGGTATGAAAGGACTTCTAACAAGTCTCTGATATAAATGTACCTTACAGTTTGTCACACGTATTTTTCCTCTGATCACTTCTTCATTTCCACATCTATTGCTCATATTGGCAAGTTCGCCACAGACAGCTTCCTCCTGCAGTTCTTAATATTCAGACACCTACGTGCTCCAACCAGTGCAGCCACTGCTTAGAGCCAGGTAGTTTGCTGACTGTCTGAGCTGGTGAGTTTGCGTGATTAGTACTGGGGACCAGTAAAGTCATAATTGTGGTTCTCCTTTCTGCTTGCGGCTGGTGAGCTTTGCACAAAGAAAAAAAAAAAGGCACTTCCTTGTTCATCAACAACACGTCTAACAAGGCAGGTGTTCCTGAGGACGTGGTGCTGGCCATGCAGGAGCCAGGCGAGAGCCAGTGGGCAGCTCAGCTCAGCACACACCTCAGCTCTAGGAGGAGGGTGGTTAGCGTCCCCTTTGTCTAAGAAGGGAAACAGCAGTTTAAACTCTGACCTGAAACAAGTCTGCAGAGACTCCTCTGTGACCCGCTGGCCCTTCAGGAGCTGCCACAGGGCACTGGGACCCTCCTTAGAGAAGACAGTGAGAACAGGGTTGATTTTGACTGCGATTAAAGTAAAAATAGAATTTGGAAACAGTAATTCTATTTTTGTCTCCTCTCTTCCCTTTCCTTCTGATTCTTGTAACTATATCTTAATCCAGCAAGACTTCAGGAGGCTTACCAGGGAACATAAAATATGCCAGAGTAGTGCGATACGGAAATATAGTAAAGCACCAAGAAAAAACAAAGTTGGAACCCGAGAAATGAGATATAAGGCTAAACCTGCCAATCATAATGATCTATCCATTAGTATGACTGCATCTCAAATCTAGCACTAACTTTTCTAATGCTCTCAGTAAAATAAGAAATGGTCTAAGTTACTCAGTTCGGTCTTTAAGATAATCAGAGACCCATCAGGAGGGTTACAACGTTTCTTTGTTCTCAGATCAGAATTTTCTCTGGGGCACCTTTATAAAGAGAACTCTATGATATAAGGAACAATGTTTGATAATTTCTTAAAACAAACTAAACAACAAATTTCTTAGGGGTGTTTTTTATAGCTCCTAATATTGACCTGGGATATAATTTAGTTAAGGCTATTCTGCAGGGGGCCAATACGATGCAATCTAGAAATTGAATGCTAGTTAATAAAATGGCAATATGAAGTTGTAGGGATTTAAAGAACTTGTTAACTGTCAAAATTTCCACAGTGAGATTATCACTGGAATTGCAAAATGCTTTGAACTGTAAATGGAAAAAAATGTCTTGATGTAAATACCAGGGAAAAGCGAGGAAGGAAAAAAGGCCGAGGAAGGCAAACTCATAACCTGCTCCTCAAGGGCAAGAGAGATGGAAGAGGTTCCCCTTCCTTCATGGGGCCTGGACATGAGCTGACTGCACCATCCCCTATCCCAGCAGCTGCCCCCTACAGGCGCCCTCCCTCCTCTCCTGCCTGGCACTCATTACTAGCAACCCCTTTTACTCTGAAAAGATCCTTGTTTGGATGATATGTTCTAAGGTCCCCCCACCATAAACCTGACTGTTCACTATGAATGCTTTTCCCAAGTTTAAACTCAACCTCTTGCTGCCATGTTGATAGAGTGGTAAATTACATGCACATCTTGCCTGTGTATATTGAAAAACTTCCCTAGAAGTCTGAAAATCACTTTGTGGATATTCTTGCTATCTCCATCTTTGCACCTCCAAATGTTTCTGGGTCCCAAACTATCTTGGGGCTAATGCAAGAGCATTGTGAGTTCCTGCCCTGCACTTAAATGTGAAGAAGGGAGGGGAGACTGAGGCCTTTTTCCACCTGCCCTTTCCATCCAGTCCAGCCCAGGACCTAAGTATTCTTCATGAATTTTTGGCGCTTGTTTAATTGAATTACTTCACTCCAGGTCTGTTATTACCAACTCAGGAGCAACGGATTTTATGGTTTAAAACTGTGTTGAATATGTAATTTATATGTATTAAAAAGTTTCATTTTAAGCAGTAGCGTCTTTAAAAGGGAGAATATACTTCAGTTCTATAGTAGAATAGTCATTTCTGGTGTCAACCATCAGTGTGTGGAGAAAAGTACCATCTGATATATGGCCTTGTGAATTATGCTTTTCACTTTATAGTTCAGACTGGCAAGTTTATTTCTCAGGTAATTTCTTTTTATGTATTCTCCTGACAATCAGAATAAGATGTCACCATATAAGAAACAGTATTTGGACTATAGCCATCTTGTAAAAATACTAGCTTTATACCATAGACGTGGCTAGTTAAGAGAAAAATCAGTACTCTTGACATGACAGTTTTATCCATTTTTAAAAACATGCAATTCTTTATTATGATAGCTAGGAATATTTAGTACTACAAACTTCTAAGAAAGAAAATACCTGAGCAGAAAAGTAAACACTGGCATAACATTGGTACCAATTTCATCAATTTCTAAATTGCCAGAATTTAGTTTGTGTTTCTGCTTACCTATTTATCCTGGCTTAGTACTGAAGTTGCACTTGGAAATGAAATTCCTTTCCCCAAGTCTTCCTTCATAGTTTCATCTGTAGCTTTTATAATTTTAAATATCTTTTCCATTTTTTAGTTAAAATTTGCTTTTCGCTGTAAGAGTCATATGTGTTTGATTACTGTGGAAGAAGAAATAGCCTTATATGCTTATTGGCTGCATATTTGTGTTTCTTCTTTTGTGGAATGTCCTTTGTCCATTTTAATATTGGTGTGCTTGTGTTTTCTTATTGATTTGTTAGAGCTCTGGAATAAAATTAACGTGGGCAGAGGGTGTTAATTGGCAATATGCTTTTTCTTAAGAAGATAAATTGCTCAAAATTCAAAGCATTCTGGTAAAACAGAAATCTCATTTTTTTTAGTTTGTCTTCTGAGGTCGTATTTCAGAAAATAGTACTTATTTACCTCTGTTTCAGAAGTATGAGTTTTCTTTCTTCTTCTTCTTCTTCTTTTTTTTTTTTTTTAAGATTGATTTATTTACTTAAGAGAGCTAGCATGTGGGGAGGGGCAGAGGGAGAGGAAGAGAAGCAGGCTTCCCACTGAACGTGGAGCCAGATTCGGGGCTCAGTCTCACCAACCTGAGACCCCGACCTGAACCAAAATCAAGAGCCCAGCACTTAACTCACTGAGCCACCCAGGCGCCCCAGAAGTGAGTTTTCTTTCTTGAGCAGGAGTTTGAAGTAAGTTTATGCAACATATGTTAGCTGGATATTTTTGTGTGTGAAAGAGATGGTGGAGACTTTTCTGACGTTTACTTTTTGAATATATATATAACATAAAAGCATCTTTTATCACTTTTATATTTTTGCATAAGTTTCTAGTCTAATTGACTCCTATAATGAGAGGTCAGTCTCTGTTGTATTGTGATATTTTGGCTTTTTTCAGCTGCTATCACTTGTCATTAATGTTCATATTGACTCTATTTTATCATAGCTATGAAAATAATTTAGGCCCTCATTCTTTTGGCAGAAGATACATTTTTTGAGTAAACCTTTGAGCAAATTGTTATTTTATGTCTGCAATTGATTTTAATTGAAATTAATCCCTGGGTCTAGGTAAATAGTTTAATTAATTTTATCCATGAAGCCGGTTATTGTTCAAGGACAAATGGCACTAAGACGAATCACCTGTAGGATCGACCTGTAAAGAAAACTGTTCTCCTCACACCCACCAAAGAACAAATGTTCTACTGCCTGGAAATGCTGGGTTTTGGGGACTTGGTCACAAAGCAGAAAATATTATTATTATTAAAGAACTTATCATAGGTTCTTTGGTGCCTCCTTATTAAATGACAGCCTGATCTTCTCTCCTTACCCCCACCCTCCCCTTGTCTCCCCTCCTTCATCTTCCTCTCTTCTTCCCTCCTTTCATTTCTAATTGTGGTATAGCTTACAGAGAGCAAAGTATAAAAGTATTAAGTGCACGGCTCAATTAATTTTTGTATATGTATACATGCATGTGACCATAACCCAGATAATACAGAGTACTACCAGCCCAGGGAGCTTCCTTGTGCGCTGTCCTTACCACCTCCCCATCATACCAATAACTACTATTCTGACCTACATTTCATTATGGGCTAATTTTATTGTTTATATCTTCGTATCATTGGAATCATAGGGTATATATCTGGCTTCTTTCACACAATATGATGTCTATGAGAGTCATCCATATTTTGCAAAGCAGTGGTTTATTGTTGTGTATGTAATATTCTATTATGCAACTGTGTCATAGTTTATCTTATACATTCTGTTGTCACCAGACCTTCGGATTGTTTCCAGTATTTCACTATTACGAATAAAGTTTCAGTGAATATCCTTGTATGTGTCTTTTGGTGAACATAAGTATGTACTCATTTCTGTTGGGTATGCACAGAATTTGAGTTGCTGGGACATATGGCAAACATATGCTTCACTGAATGGACACTTCCAAATTATTTTCCGAAGTGACCGTACCCATTTACACACCCATCAGCAGTGTTAGAGGTCCAGTTGTTCATCAGTCCTTCTAATTTCGCCATTCTTGTGTGCCCTGGCAGTTAATAGTGTATCTCATTGTGGTTTGAATTTCTCTCTCCCTCATAACTAATGATGTTGAACACATTTTTATAAACTTACTGGCTATTTGGTATCCTTTTTTGGTGAAGTGACTATTTAAATACTTTACCCATTTTAGAAAATGGATTTTCTTCCTTACAAATAATTGATTTATCCACATTCTTATATATATAACTATATTCTTTTATAATATAAAGATATATAAAGAATGCGTATATACAGATACGACATAAATATATATGTGATTTCTCAGTTTGTAGCTTCTCTATTCTCTTGATAGTGTCTTTTATTTTTTTAATTTTTAAAAAGATTTATTTATTGATTTGAGAGAAAGAATGTGCGGGGTGGGGTGCGGAGAGGGGCAGTGGAAGAGAATCTCAGGCAGACTCCCTGCGGAGCATGGAGCCCTCCACAGGGCTCAATCTCATGACTCAAGAGATCATGACCTTAGCCAAAATCGTGAGTCGGACGCTTAACTGCTTAACCAATTGAGCCACTCAGGTGCTCCTTGATAGTGTCTTTTAAACTACAGAATTTCTCAATTTTAATAGGGTCTAATAATTTATCAACCTTTTCTTCTATAGTTCTTTTATGTTGCTCTTTTGGAAATCTTTGCCGACAATGTAATAGTTAATAAGTAAATGTGTATATTTTTAGAGAGAGAGAGCATGTGTGGGGGGTGGAGGAGCAGAGGGAGAGGGAGGGAGATAAAAGCATGCTTCATGACCAGCGTGGAGCCTGATGTGGGGCTGGATCCCACGACTGAGATCATGACCTGAGCTGAAATCAAGAGTCAGACGCTTAACCAACTGAGCCACCCAGGCGCCCCAGACATTTAATAAATATTTAATAGATGAATGAGCTATGGGAACGAGTTGTCCACACTTTACAATAGTATTTCACAGTGCCATTTAGTTCTGTCTGTAGTGCTGTAGCTATGTTATGTATATTTTCTCTCAGTCTTCCTTCGTGGAAGGAAACTAGGTTCTGTAATGTACTGATTGCCATTTCCCTCCAACTCCATGCCACTGCTGCGTGGGAATGTCTCTTGCCTGTGTCAGAAGGTTGGAAACCTGGCAAGTCTGGGTAAAGAGCTATGTGCTAATGTGCAGCTGAGAAAGAGCCAGTGTTTCCTTCTGCAATAGTGATGAGTCACCGGTGTCTACCTGGCTCCTGACTGGGTAAGCACTGTAAGCACTCCATACTTGGGTGACTGCTGAAAACATCATCTTTCTTCTCTTTTTTTATCCAGTCTTTCCAGAAACACCTTTACTAGGAACTTCATCCAATCTCTGCCGAAATGTTAGGGATAAGAGAGATTTCCCACACTTGATTGCCGAGGAATCAAAATAAAGGAGTCCATGGTCAGATGAGCTAGGACTAACAATATCCCAGCTCTGTGGTCCAGGAGAACCAACAAGATGAAATAATGAGATGTGGTTGTAAGCTGCAATGAGAAAGGATCCTGTTTTATTCATTGCTCAGTCCCCAGTGCTGAGGGCGACAAGATCACCTAAGCCAGCCCAGTTTTGAGAGTGAGGAGCTGTTTGTACAATTTTGTCGGTACAACAGGCATAAACTGTATTCGCAGGCAAAGGGGACTGTGTGGTCAACTGACCGGTCCCCAGTCTGTCAGAGGAGCTCAGTGAGGAGTTCCAAGAGGAGGAAGGGAGGAAGAGAATACAGATGAGCAGAGGACATTTGTCCAAAGTCACCCTCTCATTTGTTTGAAACTTCATGTTTACTTTTGAATTTCTGCTCACATCTGCTGCTCTTGACGTTTTCACTAGTCTCCCCAACATTTCTTTAAGATAGAAAAGCTTCATGCCCTGATCTTGCTTCTTTTTCCACTTAAAAAATACAGACCTTTATCTATTGTTTTCATCCTTCCAATTTCACTTACATTTCCCCCTGGCCTGATTGATAATTAACAAATCTAAAAAGAGGGACACCTGGGTGGCTCAGTCTGCCTTCAGCTTGGGTCATGATCCCAGTGCTCAGCGGGAAGCCTGCTTCTCCCTCTCCCCCTACCCTTCTTGCGTTCCCTCTCTAGCTGCCTCTCTCTCTGTCAAATAAGTAGATTAAAAAATCTTAAAAGAAAAAAGAAATCTAAAAAGAGATCTTCCAGTCGCGTGTGATAGTGTAAAGGAAAGCAAGAGAACTATAAACACAAAATTCAGTACCTTTGGGGTTGGAGGGAGAGAGGGGGACACGATTGGGGATGGGACACAAGGCAGCTTCAAATATTTGGGTAACATTCTATTAAGCTGAGGTGGTGAGAAGACAGGTGTTGGTTTTACTATGACATAAAGAGCACGTGGACATAACGAGGCCTATTGCAAGTATGATATGCTTCATAATATTAAAAAGTAAGCAAACATTTAAAAAATACTTTTGCATGGGTGACTGCCGAGGCTGACTTAGATTCAGAAGCTGGGTCTCTGTTCAGATGCTGTGGCTTTGGGCAAATGACTGAGCTTGCGTGTGCTGACGCGTCCTCATGTGTGAAATGAGGATGGAAGCGAAGACTGCACAAGGCGTACAGGTCTCCATTGCAGCCCCTCTGCAGGGAGGGGGTTGTCCCAAACAGCTCTTTTCTTTCCTCATCACTTTCTCTGCTGTCCAGTCACCACTCACTCTCTTTTCTCTATCTTCAGATACAAAATATTCTTTTCTGGAGGTTCCATTTTCTCTCCCATTGCCCTCTGTTTCTAGTTGAAGATAAACTTTGGAGAATGGGGTGGAAATTGGAGGTTTTGTCCCCAATTTAAAAAATTATAAAGACATTCCCCCAATAAAAGACCCTGTTATTTTCACCTCTGTCTCTAGCTTCTTCAACAATCTTTTTCTATCACCCTTCTCAGAAACAAAACACAACGAACACCGTTATATTTCATGCAATGAACAAGCAACAGAGTTTTTACTGGGTGAGGGGAAGACTTCCCCAGAAAACCCAGGCCCCCCCAAAGAAAAATGTTTAGAATATGAATTTTGCATGTTTGTGCCCAATTATTCTGGAGGATAACCATTTATATTTATGAATCATCAGAGCTTGGGAGAATTGGCAAAAAATCAGCATGGCAAAAATCTCTGTTAGGCTATAATTGATATGAAAATAACAAAATGATGCAGCACGGTGAAGATAGATCTGGAATGTATTCCTCAAATGAAAATGGAAGACAGAGTTGTCCCAAACTCCTTTCTACTCAGAGCACGGTCTGCGGGTCAGCAGCATAAACATCTGTTTGAAAAGGCAGGATCTTAGGCTTCACACAGCCTTGCTACTCAGAACCATACACCAAGTAATTTCTATTGGCACATATTTTCATGGCACAATTGGTAGAATTGCTAGTTACTATTATAGCAGAGGAGGGAGGTCCCTTGGCACTTTCTCCCTCCCAGTAGTTTAGGTCCACTTCCCAATGAATCTGCTTTTCACAGAAGTTTTCCCAAGTGCTGATTAGCTCACCTACTAGTTGATATTCCCCAAGCTTGACTGTGATTTTAGTGACAGTGGGAAGGAGGAAGGGGAGGAGCAGGTGAGCCTCTGTGCACTGCCATCCACAGGCAGCATGCCAGCCACCTCCAGTCCGGAGAGGGGACATGGTTCTCTTCACTCCCGCTTTGGAAAAATCCAAGGAGGAAGTGAAGGACAGTTTTCCCCTCTTCCCTATGGGGCCAAAAAGGGAGGGAGGGCTGGCTCATTTTAAAATCAAATTTTATTCTGAAGTCAGTTGAATGTGTACACAAAAATGTGTACGCGTTCATAGCAGCGCTATTTATAACTGTAAAAAAGTGGAAAACCCCCCAATGTCCGTCCACTGATGCGTGGGTGAATAAAGGTGGCGTATCCACACAGTGGAGTATCACTCGGTTGTAAGAAGGAATGAAGCCCTGGTACATGCCACCACAAGAGGGACCTTGAAAATATCACGCTCAGTGAAAGAAAACAGTCAAAGAAAACCATGTCGTTTATCATTCCATCGCTGTGGAATGTCCAGACGAGGCAAATCTGTAGAGAGGGAAAGTGGATTAGTGGTTGCTTAGGGCTGAGGGGAAAGGGGAAGGGAGTAACTGCTAATGGGTATGGAGTTTCTTTGCAGGTACTGAAAATGTTCTGAAACTGACTGTGGTGATTGTTGTACAACTCGGTGAATATACTCAACCCACTAAATTATAACCCTTTAAAAAGGCGAATTGTACAATATGGGAATTACCTCTCATGAGGTAATTACCTCTCATGACTGTGGTGATTGTTGAACCACAGTTGTATGAACGCGTACAACTCGGTGAATATACTCAACCCACTAAATTATAACCCTTTAAAAAGGCGAATTGTACAATATGGGAATTACCTCTCATGAGAACTATTAGAAAAGATCAGTTTAAAGAATTTCACTTTTGAATTCCATGTCGTGATCATCAGAAGTGACTGCCGTTTTGGCCACGTGAAGTGAGGGGAGAGTGAGGAGACACAAATACACAACGGCTTTGGTGCCTGATATAAACTATGCCGATGCCAACAGACAGAACCCCCTGGGTCCTGCCAGGATGCTGCCCTGCTTCATTCTTTCACGCCCAATTCCCAGCTTTAGCGGCAGTCCCACTGACTAGACCATAAAAGTGGTTTCCAGAAACTCACTGTTAAAATGTTGTGTCTGTGTTTCCTGAGAAGAGAATGAAAGCAAAGGAGCTAAGCTTTTGGGAAAGCCTGAGCTGCTGTGAGTGTTCAGACCGATTCATCACACTAGCTGATCACCAGCCTAGAAAGCACAAGGAGGAGTCCTGATGGAACGGGATTTCGTCCAGGCACATTCATGTGGCCTTGGGAGCTATGATGGGGAATGGGAATGCCTCAGGGACTGGAACACGCCTGGGTCCTCACCTGTTTGTTTCGTGTATCATTCTATCCTTTACTCCTCAAGCCTGCTATTCCCCCTCCACGTACATGAAATAGTAAAAGAGGAAAACTATCTCCTTCTGAAAAAGGCAATGCCATGAAAATGGGAATCTACTGTTCCTTGATGTAATATTTTTCATTGTCTAACCGCTCTCATCTCAGGAGAACACAAGGCAAAGAATCAGAAATACAGGGGGGAAGTGTGTGGGACATAAGGAAGAAAGGACCTAGGGAGACCAGATGGAAGGAATAGTATCTTGAAATTTTGAAAATTAGATCACGCACAATGCACTGAGGTACGATTACTTTTTCCCCTGTAAGGTAGAATAGGAGGATGAGGGTAAAGAGATAATGGCCGTGAGAGCTTCCACAGAGAAGTCACCATCGTGCGAAAGGGCAGCTCTGCTAGGTCCCTTCAGGATTGTTAGTAACTTGAAAGAGAAATTAAGTGCAGTTTGTTTTTGTTTTGTTTTGTTGTTGCTCACCAGGAATGTGTCCTTGTCTTTTAGCATACAGGCATTACTTGAATGATATCCTAATGTCCTATCCTAATAAAGACGGTTTCGTCCTTTTTCATTATATTAAGTGAATTATTGTACCTCACATTCATAATGATTATCCTGAATTAATTTCTTTAAGTTTTTATTTATTCATTTAAGTAATCTCTACACCCAACATGGGGCTCGAACTCATGACCCCAAGAACAAGAGTCGCATGTTCTTCTGACTGAGCTCGCCAGGTGCCCCTGGTTATCCTGAGTTATTGAGAAAAGGCTCAATTGTCCTTTTTGAGAAGGCAATAGAAGTTTATAGAACACTTTCTTTTAAAATATTTACAGTATAGGGGTGTCTGGGTGGCTCACTTGGTTAAGCGTCCGACTCTTGGTTTTGGCTCAGGTCACGATCTCATGGATCATGAGAGGGAGCCCCTCGCTGGGCCTCACGCTCAGCAGGGAGTCTGCTTGAGATTCTCGCCCTTGCCCTCTCCCCTCCCCCTCCCCCCACTCGAGTGCATTTATTTATTTAAAAATAAATAAATCTTTAAAAAAATATTTACAGTATAAAATAAAATATTGAGAGTATAAAATATTTTAGTACTTAGAACTAAAAATCTGTTTGTTTTTTAAGTTTTTATTCAAATTCCAGTTGGTTAACATACAGTGTAAGATTAGTTTCAGGTGTGCAATATAGATTCAGCACTTCTGTATGACACCCAGTGCTTATCACAAGTGCACTCCGGAATCCACATCACCTGTCTCACCCACCCCCTGCCACCTCCATCTAGTAACCATCAGTTTGTTCTCAATAGTTAAGTGTCTGTTTTTTGGTTGCCTCTCTCTTTTTTCTTTTGCTTTTATGTTTCATTTCTTAAATTCCACATATGAGTGAAATCATATGGTATTTGTCTTTCTCTGACAGATTTATTTCACTTAGCGTAATACTCTCCAGGTCCATCCATGTTGTTGCAAACGGCAAGATTTCATTCTTTTTTATGACTGAATCATATTTTATTTTTTATATGTACCACATCTTCCTTATCCATTCATCAATTGATGAACACTTGTGCTGTTTCCATAATTTGGGTATTGTAGATAACGCTGCTGTAAACATAGGGGTGTACGTATCCCCTTGAATTGGGATTTTTGTATCCTTTGGGTAAATACCTAGTAGTGCAATTGCTGGCTCATAGGGTAGTTGTATTTTTAACTTTTTGAGGAAACTCCATACTGTTTTCTAGAGTGGTTGTACCAGTTTGCATTCCCACCAATGGTGCAAGAGTGTTCCCCTTCCTCCACAACCTTGCCAACACCTGTTGTTTCTTGTGTTGTTGATGTTAGCGATTCTGACAGGTTAATAACCTGTTTCTTAAAAATTGTTTTAAAACAGCTATGCAGAATAATTTTAGCCCCGAAAACTCTGAGTAGCTGAAGTTTCTATAGTATTTATGAAAACTGAGTATTATAATTGACATTCTTTTATATGCTGAACACTAGTGGACAGTAGGTACCCCACCCCTCTGTTTTTTAATCGTTGACTAGCTTGCTTATGTTTACTGCTAGGACATCTATCATGCTATATAATTAAGTGACTGAGTTTTTTGTTTAAACCACATCTACAATTTTTAGGTTTCAGAGCAGCAAAGTCTCATACTAGAATCTTGTTCGTTCACAGGTATTGTTTTAGTTCTAGAATATACTGATAGTTTTTAAATTGTAGATGTTGGACCAGCTCCTCAGAGTTCTGAGAGGGAGCCTAGCAGAGCTGTGGTCCTTTGTCGAGAAGGCATGGCCTGGTGACATGGAATAATGGTGCCTGGGGAGTACAGGAAAAATGGCTCAAGTGCCCTCTAAAGCCCTTTAAATCAGGGCAGGCAGCACCCATCTGTGGGCATCTGTGTAGCCTCACCCTTCAGATATTGTAGCACTAACACACCGGTGAGTAAGCAGATGCTGTGCAGAGCCCTCTGGGTGTTCCTCCTGTACCCCACTCTCTTGATCTTCCCTGAACTGGCATAGCAGGGAGGAGCCCCAGCGCCTGAGCCCTGCAAGGATTGGCAGGGACTGCATGGTGCGCAGTCCTTACCTGGGCTAAATGTTTTTTTTTTTTTTTAAAGATTTTATTTATTTATTCAACAGAGATAGATACAGCCAGCGAGAGAGGGAACACAAGCAGGGGGAGTGGGAGAGGAAGAAGCAGGCTTCCAGAAGAGCCTGATGTGGGGCTCGATCCCATAACACCGGGATCACACCCTGAGCCGAAGGCAGACGCCCAACTGCCGTGCCACCCAGGCGCCCCTGGGCTAAATGTTTTGATTGTTACCATTGCTCTCAGACCTAAAGATGTATCTTTATTTGCTGACTACCTACTTAGTCCATTTGTGTATAATAAGGCTGTCTCTCTTTACATTGCTCCTCTTTTTCCTCTTCTTTTTTGTCTTTTCTTGCCGGAAGGATATTTGATTACTGATCTATAGCATTTTATCAAAAATTGAATAGAAGGGTAGCTGGTCAATATTGGGTTTTAGAACTGCCTGGAATAGTCTCTAATCCATACAAATAAAATTCATCCAGGCCACAAAGCCTTAGGTACACTCGATTCAGCTTCCCTGACACCGTATTTTGTTGGCATATCTGAGCAGCTTGTTAATAAGTATCTCTAACATCGTTTAACCTTCTCTTTGTCCTCTTTACTGTCATGTTTTCCACAGCCTCTGAAGGAATGTTTCCCATTTTTTTTCTACCTTTCCTATGCATACAAAACAGCATCTTACCCTCATGAGGTTTTGTTACCCATTAAGTGTTTACTAAATATCTATGTTTTCTGTGTCATGTCCATGTCCATTTATCACAGATAATTGAAAACATTTTTCTTTCAAACCTCCAAACTTCCCTTATGTTCTTTTAAGATTATCTTACAGTTGTTATTAAGGGATTTTTTTAGAGGCTAAATTCTAGGAAAACTGGATATCAGAGCACCTTGATTTTCATTCCTGGCATTGTTAAGCCCTCTATCTGGCAAAAAGAAATAGTGATTTCAAGTTGTTTCCAAAATATAAGCTTGTTTTTGAAAGCAAAGCAGTTTCTAAACAAGTTGAGTTTGTTTCATAATAGTGCATTCAAGTTAAATGAACCATGTAATTTCTTTTATGGATGTTAAGTTTAAAAGCAAACACTGTTTCAAAAAAAAAACTTGACAGGCCTTATCTTTCAAAGAAGAAAAAACACAAAGAGTATCTCTTAATTGAAAGTATAATGCCTAGAGAGTTGATAGCAATAGTGTGTTATAAACACACAGCAAGTAGTGATACCAATCACATTTTGAATTGTTCTTTCTGAAAATATTTGCACTTCAAAGAAACAGTGCAAAAGCACTTGAGATCTGACTACAACCTTAAATATAGCTCAGTGTATACCTGATGATTTATAAAGAGCAATTTAGGGAGAAAGGAATTACCTATATCAACTTCTGAAAGGTAAACCTAAAAAATTTCTTTCCTTGAATTATTAAAAAAATTATTACTTATTATATTATATCATAGTTTTAAGAGAGCTTTAAATATGGGATTTACTTTGAAATTATGGGTATGTTGTGAAGTTCCAAAGAGTGCTAATACACATCCATGTCTTTCTTTAAAACTGTTTACTTTTAACTTATTCAATACACATTTTACACACAAAAGATAGTTTATTTACTATTTGCCATATCTGTCTCCTTTTCTTTTTTTAAAGAAAAAAATTAATACAGATATGTTGTGGGGGGTTGTGTTTTGTTTTGTTTTGTTTTGTTTGAGGGGGGAGGGGCAGAGAAAGAGGGAGAGAGCCCAACAAGGAGCCAAGGATCCTGACGCAGGGCTTGATCTCATGACCCTGAGATCATGACCTGAGCCAAAATCAAGAGTCCGATGCTTAACCAACTGAGCCACCAAGGCACCCCTATATGTTTTAAGACTGCCCCTATCCAGTCCATTTCCTTTCCTCTTTTTCTGGCTGTTACTATTAAACTGAAATCAGTGTGTATCCTTTCCACTCATGTTTTAATGCTTTTACTGCATGTGTATGTGCCCATAAGTGGTATATATTATTGTTCTAAATTTTTTAAGTCTACATAAATAGTATCATATTGCTTTTACCTATCCTTTTACAGCCTGCTTTTTAAAATACTCAATATTATAGTTTTTGAGATTTATCTCTGATGATATAAGCAGAACTAGTCTATTTAACTATGATAGAGATTTTCATTTTATGCAATACCGTACTTTATTTATCCAATCCTGTATTGATGGACATTTCGTTTTTTCAGTTTTTGTAATTTTTCACCATGTGAAGATACCACCCTGTTTGGGTGTGAATACTGAATGAGCTCATAAATTCAGTGGGAAGTAAAGACCACATCACAAACCTTCCACATTTAAACTTCAAATAATTACAATATTATCATCTGTGTTTGACTTAACCAACTCCTAGCAAAGGAGAAATCTACAACTTTGCCAGAATATGTAATTTCAGTTCCAGCATTTCAAGAAAGACCCGTTTATCCTCTTTGACAACTTTAACACCAAAGTCAGAAAAACCAGCACCTAAAATCTCTGGCATGCCACTCCTTAGCATGGGTCAGTGGAAAGGGCAAGTTTAAGAGGTTGCCTCTTGGGGTGCCTGGGTGGCACAGCGGTTGAGCGTCTGCCTTCGGCTCAGGGCGTGATCCTGGCGTTCTGGGATCGAGCCCCACATCAGACTTCTCCGCTATGAGCCTGCTTCTTCCTCTCCCACTCCCCCTGCTTGTGTTCCCTCTCTCTCTGACTGTCTCTATCTCTGTCAAATAAATAAATAAAATCTTTAAAAAAAAAAAAAGAAGTTGCCTCTTGACCAAATGTACAAACAATGTGGTAGTGAGCACCCTTGTCTAGACTTACTAGGTAATAGAGTTTTTAACCTTACTAGGAAGTAGGAAATTCTTCTCCAATGTAGATTTGTCAAAAGGTATGAGTTCCCACCTTTTACATCCTCACCATTTGCTAGTATCCAACTCTCAAATTTTCACCAATCTGATGGATGCAACATGTTATCAGAATGTAGTTGTTGGGTTTTTTATTTAAATTTTTTTACTTGGGGATATTTTCAAACTTATGGAAAAGTTGGAAAAATAGTGCAAAGAACTTCCAGATACCCTTTACCCAGATTCACCAATTGTTATTATTTTGCCTCATCTTATTTATCTTTCTCTATGTACATATTTTTTTCTGAATCACTTCAGATTAAGCTGTGTGCAGTATGTGCCCTTATACCTAAATATTTCAATGCCTATGTTCTAAGAATAAGAACATCTCTTATATTATCCAAGTACAATGATCCACTTTAGGAAAATTAACTGGATACACAATACTTTTTTCTAATGTACCACCCATAACTTTTTCCACTGACTAATCACGTCCTTTATTTCATTTATCCGCCCTGTCCGGGATCCATTCCAGGACCATGTGTACCATGTGGTGGTCACATCTTTAGTCTCCTTTACTGTTGATCAATTCCTCAGCCTTGCTTTATTTTAAAGGATACAGTCCTCATGTTTTAATAGAATGTTCTTCATTTTTGAGTTTTAACTTAGTTTAATCTACATATTCCTGATTAGTAGTAATGCTGAGATCTTTTACTATGTATATTGGTTATATAAACTTCCTCTCCCGTGAATTAATTATTTTTTGCCCATTTTTCCTGTGAGTTCTTTCCATATTCTGAATTCTAATCCTTTACTTGTTATAGGTACTATACATAGCTCCTCTCCAACTGTGCCATTTTTGTTGTTATTGCTTAACTTCTTTGATTTTTTAAATTAACTTTTTAGTGATTCTTTGTGTAATGTAGAAATTTACAATTTTCTGTTAAAGTATAATTAACATACAGTGTTATATTAATTTCTGGTGTACAACATAATGATTCAACAATTCTATAACACAACTCAGTATTCACTGAAGTTTACATATTTTTAAGGATTTATTTGTTTTAGAGAGAGGGAGTGAGTGGGAGGAGGGGCAGAGGGAGAAAGAGAGGGAAAGAATCTCAAGAAGACTTCCTGCTNNGCCCGGAGCCCATTGCAGGGCTCCATCCCAGGACCCTGAGATCATGACCTGAGCCAAAATCAAGAGTTGGACACTTAACTAACTGAGCCATCCAGGCACCCCTGAAATTTACATTTTTAAATATAGTAACATTTATCAATATCTCCCCATGAGGTTTCTTTTTAGTCTTCCCCAAAATTGCCTGGGCTATTTTTGGCCTTTTTCTCTTCCATTATAAATTTAGGATCAGCCCTGTGAGTTTGTTGAAAAGATCTCATTAGAAAAGTAGTGGATTTATGGGGCACCTGGGTGGCTCAGTCGATTAGGCATCTGCCTTTGGCTCAGGTCATGATCCCAGGGTCCTGGGATAGTGCCCTGCGACGGGCTCCCTGCTCAGTGGGGAGCCTGGTCCTCCCTCTCCCTCTACCTGTTACTTCCCCTACTTATGCTCTCTCTTTCTCTGTCAAATAAATAAGGTCTTAAAAAAAAAGAAAAAAGAAAAGTACTGGATTTATAGACTAATTGGGAGGAAAATTGACCTCTTTATGATGTGAATTATTCTCATCCATAATTGTATCTCTTCATAATCTTAGGTCTTGACTGTCCTTTAGGAAAGAATATAATTTTATTCTTGAAGAACTTGACCATCTGTTCTTTGGATACCACGGTACCTTTAGTTTTTATTGTTGTGAAAAAGATTTAGTTTTTTTTACATTTTCTAATTATAATTTTTGGTATATAGAAACACTACTGATTGTTATACATTGATCTTCAATGTAGCAGCCTTGATAAACTCTCTTATTCTAATAGTTTGTAGATTGCCTTGGATTTTCTTAGATAATGATCTAATCTATACATAATGACAATTTTGTTTCTTTCCTTTTAGTGTTTATACTACTTTTCTTGTTCTTATCTTTTGCACTGGCTAGAAGCTCCAGTTCATTGATAAATAGGTACAGTGATAGAAGGTATGATTGTCTTTTTCTTAGCTTTGAAGAGACTGTTTCTAACATTTCACTCTTATTTAATGCTCCCTGTATGCTTTTCAGAGATACTCTTTTTCAGGGAAGAACTCCAACCGCATCGAGAATTACAAAAATTACTAAGACTGCAAAAGAGACACATGCCAGCCCATTGTCTTGCCATAATTCTATGGATGCCAGAAGTAGATAATGAGACTCAACGGATCAGAGCAAGACAGTTTATTATTCTCAGCAGAGCAAACAGCACGAGCATATGGTAACACCAGCTCTCCCATGGTGTGTGATATGGTGGCCCAGTGTGCCACAACTAGGGAATCCAAGGCTAGGGCTCAGCACCTTTTATATCAAGCAATAAGCAAGGCAATCCTCCTCCCCTGCAGAATAAGTGGTTACACTGTAGTTGTGTTATGATTGCCTTGACATATTTGTCTATATAGCTAGCTATAGAAATGGATCAAGGGCAAGCTGGTTAAAGACTTCAGGGTTGATATACTCAGAAAGGACATGTAAAGATGTTTGGAACCCATGGCAGACTGCCTCTCCCAACAAGAATTTCTTTATTTGGTTTGCTAGAGGATTTTGACATGAATGGCTATTGAATTTTATCAAGAGATTTTTCTGTGTATATTGAGGAAACCATGTAGTTTTTCTCCTTTAATATGTTACCCTCCTATGTTATGTTAATAGTAACATTAATTGTCTAATGTTAAAGCAGGTTGGAATTCCTGAGATAACTTCTTCTTGGTGAAGATATATATTGTATTTTTCACACATTGAACAATTCGTTTTGCCAATATTTTATTTAGCATTTTTATAACTATGCCTTTAGTTGAGATTGGCCCATGGTTTTCCTTTACTTTATAACCCTTTTCTGCTCTGGATATCAAGGATATATGACAATCATAAAGTTAATTGGTGAGCTTTCCTTCTTTCTCCATTCACTGGACCAGTTTATATAAGAGGGGTTATATGATGAAGGCTACCTGAAACTTTAGTAAAGTTTCCTTGATGTAAAAATATGAGGGCCTAGTAACTTCTGAGTAATCTTTGGAGTACTGTTTACATTTCCTTAACTTAGTAGCACTTTAATCAGTGTGTCTGTTTCATCTTGAGTCAATTTTGGTAATTTATATATTTTTAGAACATTTTCCACTCTCTTGAAATTTCCAAATGTATTGGTGTAATATTTTCATGGTTTAAAAACCCATTTCTGTTTGTGTAGATAGGTTTTGTCTTTATTCGTAATGTTTTTAGTTTTCTTTTTCCTCTCAACTATTTCTTTGTTTTCTATTTCATTAATATCTGACTTATATTTATAGTCATTTTCTTCCCATTTGTTTAAGTTTATGCTATTCTTTTTCTAGCTTCCTGGGTGAATGTTTAGTTAATTAATTTTTGGTCTTTCTTTTTTTTTCTAATATATATATTTAAAGCTATAAAGTAGCTTTATACCTTTAATTTGTTATATAGTATTTTCATTGTTGTTCAGTTGTGTTTTACAATTTCAGTTGTGATCTCTTCTGGAGCCCATGGGTAATATAGAGGTGAGATTATAAATTTTCAAAGATACAGCATCTTTTTGTTTGGTTTCTTTAACTAGTGGTTTTGCTTTTCCTCTCCCTACAGGAGTCTTATCTATTCAAGACTAATTTTTTTTTAAAGATTTTTTATTTATTTATTCGACAGAGATAGAGACAGCCAGTGAGAGAGGGAACACAAGCAGGGGGAGTGGGAGAGGAAGAAGCAGGCTCCCAGCGGAGGAGCCTGATGTGGGGCTCGATCCCATAACGCCGGGATCACGCCCTGAGCCGAAGGCAGACACTTAACCGCTGTGCCACCCAGGCGCCCCTATTCAAGACTAATTTTTATATTAATTCCTTAGCTGGTGATTATTGCATTATAAAGGTACTGTAATTTCAGACCCCATATCTGTACAGATCACAGGCTTTGGTATTTTGTTCTTCATGAGGGGCTTTTGTCCCTATCCTGAGCCCTGATACTTGGCAAGCTTCTTTGTTACTTCCCTGGCTCATTGGAGACTGTTACTGCTTCCATTTTCATGGAGGAGGTATCCTATCCAGGAATCCAGCTTTATGACAGGGTCTCATTTCCAGCTCTCTGCCATGCATGGTCCCACGGCTATGTCTCTTGTCTCCTCAGAGTCATTAAAGCCCTAGTCTCTAGATATTACAGCTTATTTCCGGATCTGCTATCTACTAGGAGGCCAGGGTGCCAGCATGGACATTTACTGCTTTTGGTTTGAATTCTTTCTTTATTTCTCATCTCAAGGCACTTCTTTTTCTTTTTCTTTCTTTTGTGCTTTTTTGAATTTTAATCTATCAAATTTTATCTCATATTTCTGTGAGTTTGTAGTGAAAAGGTGTCAATCTTTGATTAGTGCCCCCAGCATCCTCTCCAAACAGAATTTTGACCCCTCTTTCAGTGCAACATTGAATGAACTCCTAAATATAGTGGAAAGCAAAGAGCACATCACAATTCTTCCATATTTAAATATAAAGTTAGCTACAGTATTATCATCTATGTGTATGACTGCACCACCTCTAGGAAAGGAGGATTCTACAACTTCTGTGTGAATATATAATTTCATTTCTAGCATATCTACCAGAACCTTTATCCTCTTTGACAACTTTAGAACCAGAGTCAGAAAAACCAGCACCTAAAATCTCTGACATACTACTCTTAGTATGGGTGAGTGGAAAGGTCAGGTTTAATGGTATTACCTCTTGACCAAATGTGCAGATTGCGGACTTACTAATATCCTGTTCTGCCAGAAAAACAAGACCTCAGACAAATACCCACTATTTGAACACAGACATTTTTTGACTGATTGCATCATGGTATACAAAGGTAACCACACTAAAGTTGCTGTGGTATTGCATGAAGTCAAAGCACTTAAAAGCTATGTTTTTCCAAATGACTTTATCTTGGTTCATTTAAATATGCATTTGACTATAGATTCAAAAAAGATTGGAATCATTGGTTCAGAAATTGCCTCAAATAAGACAAACATCAAGTTAGAGTTTAGGTGCTGTAGGTGTTTGGGTACTTGAAACGAGCTCAATTCGATTATCCAACGTAATCCTTTTCTAAGGTTCAGCTTTGAGTCCCTCATCTCCGATAAAGGAGAGGGTGTGACCAAGGAACACAGAGTTCAGGAGTCAGGGCATTATGCCCAGACCCAGATGGTTTGGGGTCAGTGGAAGGCTACAGCCAAACCTGCCTCTATGAAATCAGTGGAGTGTATCACCACTAACTCCTTGACCACCACTAATCTCTGTAACTGGAACATTTCTAACAGAGAGTTAACTAGAGATAAATTGTAATAGTCACCTACTGTCTGTATAATTCCGGGAAATCTTATGTTTTTAACCCTTTTCTGTCATAAACATGAGAATTTGAGCCACTGTGTCTCTGTGTCAATCTCTGAAGCCTATAGGTATATAGGTATCTATCAAATGTGTATGACCCCACATTCCCTAACATTTAGCGTCGTTATGAGAGGTACTGATCTGGCAGTTTAACAGCACGTGCAAAAATTGTAAGTCTCATTGAATTATCATACACAATTGTTTTTCATCTTCTTTTCCAGGAAGTTTTGAAGTACAGTATGTAGATCGAACCTTACCCATCTTCCCTACTTTAAAAAGTTGTCAGGCATGTAAAACTAAGAGAACAGTGTAACAGCAACAACAATCCAACAAACCAATAACCAACGGATTCAGAAGCCATTTCAGCAACTGATGGCAAAAATCTATCTCCTATAAAATATGCAGGAAGTACGTTGTTTTGGACACTGAAATGTCTCTAAACATTCAAAAACTCTGTTGGGGGACTTTTTTTCTGGCCTCTAAGCTGTCCTGAACTCTTACTCATTTTCCTATCCTACCTCTCAATTGCTGGAATATTATGTCAGAATGATACCTCTTCTATGAAATCTTCCCAGTTTTTCTCCAGGCCAAATTGACCCCTTCCTTCTTGTTTCTTATTTTCTGAATCCCTCTGTCACAAATCCTATCAGGCTTTTTTGCATTTGTCTGTTTACACACCTGGTTGTCTCTGGCAGAGTATGAGCTCTTTGAAGACTAGTACCGGCCATATCCCCTAGAGCCTAGCATGGTATGTGGCACATTGGACATATCCCATAAAGAGTCACTGAATGAATAAATGAAGAGTAGGAGATCATCTTAGGGTTTTTTTTTCTTTTAACCTGGGTTCTATTATGAACTGTGGTTCACCTTTCATTAACCCTTCTCAGTGAGGACGTTTGCCTACAGAAGCAGCTGATTTTGCATAATAGTAGCATCCAAGTACAGATGCATACATAAAAACACCCAATATCATTCCAAGCGGAGTTTCTGCATTTAAAAAAAATAACCAAAGAAGCCTGATGAGTCACCTTACCACTTCCTGTGAAAATCTCTTCACCTCAGAAAAACCATTTGGTCAGCACTTTGACAATTTTGTGTGTAGAAAATCCTGACATGAGTCAATAGATCAAATTTTCACAATCTGCTTAAAAGGAATTTCAGTTTTTCGCCCTTTGTCTAAGTTGCCATTTGTCACATGCTTTAGTTTGCCCTTCTAATTTTCTAGGCCAAAAAATAACTCATCACTATCTTACAACCTGTTTGGTGCCCTTGTTGCAGATCAATCATTAAATATCAAATACTTAAAAAGTCAAGTTCACATCTTTGTTAGAAAGTTTTGAACTTGCTGAGAACCCCCATTTGAATAAATTTTTGGATGTAAAATATAGACATGGTAAAAATTTTAAAGACCATCTGGGCCCAAGGAAGTAAGCTTTAAGTATTCTCTTATGGTTTAGAAGGAATTTTCTGTGTGATAAATTCAGCTTGGGTTTTCCAGATCTGTCCTTTAAGATGCAATATTAATTAAATATAACCTACAAATTATAACAACAGATGTTACCAGATCTTACTTGAGGCGATGCCCTTTTTCTTTCATTTTTTGTTTTAGTGTAATTGTGCTTGTGTTTTCTCCATCTCTTACTTTCTTTATTGGGAACTAGCAATGGATGGGAAAAATATTCCAGAATAGGAATAGAAACAGGTGCAGCAGGAGAAGCTTGATCACGAGTGAGGGCAGAATATTTTTAGGTAGTCATGGAAAGATTCTTCTTAGTGTTGGAAAAAACTGAATGACTTAGCAGAGCCCTTTAAAAGTAGTCTCTATACATATGCAATAAATATAGGACACAGAACAAGCCCTGGTAAGTGCCAGGCACTGTGAGAAGAACCAGAAGTGGGAATAGAAGAATGAATATGCTACAGTTCCCGCCTTCGTGGATCTCCTAATCTAGCGGGATAGAGCACCTAGCTGCAGTGCCACGTGACAATCACAATACCTGTAGTGTTTATGAGGACACAGGGGGACATGATCAGTTTTTTGAGGGAAAGTCAAAGGTTTCGCAAAGGAGACATGTACGCTTAATCTCAAAGGAAAGCTGCTTATACCGGGTAGAGAAGGGTGAGGAGAAGAGCATCTGAAGCAAAGGAAACAATGTGACCAGAGTAAACGCATGGTGCTCTAGGAGCTACCTTTCTTGCTAGCTAGTTGAGATATGGGTCCGTGGCTCTGCTCTGACCACCAGCCACTGCCTTTCCTCCTCCACGCTCCTAGGTCATCTAATGACCCTCTGGTCATAATTAGGTTTCAGATAAAAAGGGGTGTGAAGGATAATTTTTTCTTTATGTTAAATAAAATTGTAAGGATCCTCTAACCTCTTTTCCACCCGCAGAGCTAATAATAGAGTTGGATTCATTTTTTTTATAATAATATTTTTTATTATATTATGTTAGTCACCCTACAGTGCATCCCTGCTTTCTGATGTAAAGTTCCATGATTCATTACTTGCGTATAACACCCAGTGCACCATGCAATACGTGCCCTCCTTACTACCCATCACCAGTCTATCCCATTCCCCACCCCCCTCCCCTCTGAAGCCCTCAGTTTGTTTCTCAGAGTCCATAGTCTCTCATGCTTCATTCCCCCTTCTGATTACCCCCTTTCTTTATCCCTTTCTTCTCCTACCGATCTTCCTACTTCTTATGTTCCATAGATGAGAGAAACCATATGATAATTGTCTTTCTCTGCTTGACTAATTTCACTTAGCATTATCTCCTCCAGTGCCGTGCATGTTGCAGCAAATGTTGAGGTTCATTTGTAACAAGTGACTCTTAAGTAAGGGAATGAACTAGGGAATGCTTTGGCCTTGACTTGTATTTTATATGTGTTATCTACTATGAAGAGAGTTTAGCCTCCAGTTTGCTTCCCCTTAATAGGAAATTAGATTCTGAGAATGTTTCAGTCATATTTTCTATCACTAATGCTATCATTATTCTCTTGTCTTCTGAATTAATCTTTGAAACTCAGTCAGGATCTTTATAGCAAATGGCGAGGACATGTTAGGAAGGGTGACTCTGACACCCTTGATCTAGGGCCTGAGGAAGAAGTGATCTTTAGCTCAACAGCATGTAGGATGGGGGTGGGGGGATGGGGGAAGATTGTGAGCAGTGTGATGACCACGCCCACGGCAGCAAGGAGCAGGCTGCTTTCAAGTCCTGGCCTGTAAGCTCTGTGAGGGCGGGAAACTGTTCTGTGCGATCTCATGCGCCTGGAACATTGTCTGACATGTGACAGGTTCTGAACCGAAAAATGTTGAAAGAGGAGTTGAAAAGATCCCATTGTTGCTGGGGCATGGGGAGCGAGGGATCGCATGGAACAAAGTGATTCTGAGCACTATTAGGACCTGTAGCTCACATTGGAGATAGTGGGCTTTGTCCCTGGTGGTGGGACACCATGAAAGGATTTTAAGCTTGTTGAATCACTACGTCGTACACCTAATCTAACATCGTATGTCAACTATACTTCAATAATAAAACTTAAAAAAACCCAGCTAACAAAAGGATTTTATTTTATTTGTTTTAGAGATTTATTTGAGAGAGCAAGAGTGAACAAACAGAGGGAGTGGCAGAGGGAGAGGGGAAGCACGCTCCTCGCGGAGCAGGGAGCCCAACATGGGGCCCGATCCCAGGACTCTGGGATCATGACCTGAGCCAAAGGCAGACACCCAACGACTGAGCCACCCAGGCGCCCCCCCAAAAAAGGACTTTAAGCAAGGGGAAGACATGACGGGATTTGCTCTATTGTGTGGAGCAGTGCTTTCCAACTCTCTGGTCATGACCGACAGTGAGAAACACATTCTGCGTTGTAGCCTGATCCTACACACGCACATAAATAATTTTCTGTGAACAATGCTTAACTTTATCAAGCGTAATGTGTTACATTATTTTTGTTCTATTGTTAAAAAGTAGTGGTCAAAAGTCAGTATAACTCATGGATCATAAGTACAGTCTGAAAAACACTCCTATGGGAAATGGGCACTCTGAGGATGGAGGCTGTGTGCATAAAATTAAAGAAACAAAAAACAACTTCAGGTGATCTAAGAAAGGTCACACATGTTAGCTTAAAAACAACATGCAAAACGGAAATCCGGAGAGAGGCTAGGTCCAGGGGAAGTCATACAAAGTGTCAAATGTGGGAGGGAGGTTAGGAGTTACAGAATCGTAGATGAAAAGCATCAAAGGCTAGTCAACTTGCTTCAGGGCACGCGAGGTGCTGTCGGAGGACAAGGCCCGGGATTTCTCCTCCATCTGTGATCTTTCCATGATCCCCTTCATCCGCCCCATCAGGACTCTTCACAACCAGTGTGAGGCACTGTGATGTCACCACCAGGTTAGAAGTTTGGGAGCCGAAGCCTGAGGAGGTTCTGTGACTTGCGGTGAGGTGAGATGCCTGTGGGGAGGACAGGGCAGGGCCAACTGCAGGCCTCCTTACGTCTGGTCTGGCGAACTTTCCATCACACCAGTGCTCCATGCATACGCAGGAAGCAGGAGGCCGGCTTACACAGAGGCAGGCAGCATTTTCACAGGCTTACGTCTCCGCGCCGGACTGTGAGAGTCTGCGGCAATACTATCTCATCAGTCTGCATTAAAATTTTATTTTATTTTTTTTGGGAGAGGAAGAAGCAGGCTCATAGTGGAGGAGCCTGACATGGGTCTCAATCCTGTAACGCCGGGATCACGCCCTGAGCCTAAGGCAGACGCTTAACCGCTGTGCCACCCAGGCGCCCCTGCATTAAAATTTTAAATTGAGGTGTATGAACGGCTTCCTCGGAACTGTAGGAGCATCAAAGTTCATCTGTTTCAGAAAAAGAATGATTACATCTGAACATCCAAATCTTAGTCGCATATCTTCATTGATATCTTGGCTCAAAGAGTGGGAAAGCAAATCAGGAAATGCATTCATCATAAAAATGCTTATTGTAGAAAACCCCTGGGAGATTGATTTTAATCTTAAGAACCAGGAAGATGAAAGATAAAATGTGGTTAATAAGTAATATATGTAAATTAGAAAGCATTTGTGTGTATGGATGGGAAATAATAAAATCAGTTTGAAATACATTTTCTACCAAAGCTGCTATGTTTCTAGGGAAAATTGGTTTTTTGAACTGTCACAGGGCACTTTGGGCCATAACAAAATGTTGCACTATTATTGACCTACTTTGGGGAATTGTTTCTGAAATGAGCTTGTCTGGAGCAGAGGTTGATTTCTCTGGGAGTCCTATGTGTGCCGGGCCGTGGAAGTGAACCCAAGGGGCAGTGTAGCATTTGCCTACAGATTTCATTAGGACTTGACAATTTTGATGTTAGTGTATTTCTTCACGCAGAGCTCCTGCCACCACATGTCTGTATCTACACAGGCTTAGGGTCTTCATGTATGAATTGGTTTTGAATGATTTTTTTCACCCTAAGTTTTCTTCACATCTGTCTCCAGGTAGTCCTTGTTCACAGATAACCAGTTTTCAGCACTTGTACAGTGTGGGCTCAGTTAACCTTGCTCAGTGTGAGGACAGGGGCCTTCATACCCTTCCTGGTGCTGGCATTAGAGACTCAGTTGTAAGGAGAGTATTTTGGCCCTAATACTCCCCCATCCCCTACACCAGGCAGCTTCATACTGCTTAGGCTGATGGTTTGAGTTTCCTCTTCCTTTTTGATACCTTAAAATTCTCTATTTTTTCAGTATAACTAGGTATGTTAAATAATTTATTATAATTTATCCAGACTATGTATTTGGAATAGGAGGAAAGTAGCTTCTTAATCATCTCAACTAAAGTCCTATTACTTTAAAATTTGATTTTGTTAGAAAAAGAAAGGATGATACTAGATTCTTGTTTTATCCCACATGTGTATGGATTGCTGTGGACTGTTACCAAAGGGTGTGGTGGTTCTTTTTCCTAGGCTGTAGTGTCTAGAATAGTTTGCTACTGGTAGGAACTGAGGAACATACATGCTGTTCTTATGATTAGGGATATCTGTCTTTGTTTACGTAGACCTAACATAAGTTGGGAAATGTTAGAGAAAAGAAAATAAGACAAACATTATTATCCCCTATTTTCACCTTCAACTCTGAACCTGATGAGGCTCCAACTTTTAGTGCTTCTTGTGTGTGGCAAAGTTCTTAGCCGTGGACACATGAAACCAGCAAAGCTGAAGAAGTGCCTTATATCTGTCCATCTAAGAATATATTGGACCTTTTGTGTCACTCGTGACTTTTTCAGTTGTTGAGTACAGTAATCCAGCTCAAATTCTTTAAAAAAAAAAAATGCAAACAAACAGACAAAACAAAAACCAAAAAAGAACTTTATTGATTGACACCCTTGAAAAGCCCTAGGTTGCTCTGGCCATAGGAATGGCTGGATCCAGAGGCTGAAGTCATACCACCCTCACCTGGCTCCATTTTCCCCCATTAGGGAACATTCACAGCTAACCCTGCTCCCACTTCCTGCCATGAAGTGGCCCCCCTTGGCCTTGGGCTTACATCATCTCCTAGCAAAAAGAGAACCCCTCTTGTCCACTTGTTTCAACCAGAGATGTGGGCTTGTGTCTCATTGGCCTGGTTTGGGTTATGCAGCCATGCTTGTGAAGTCTGTATGCTGCATCCTCCTGGCCACAGTGGTCATGCCGATGCCCAGGGCTGGGCCTTGGGTCAGTCCCAGCAGAGCCACACAGTCCGAGTGCGGTAGGGGTGATTCCTCCAAGAGTAATCAATGTGCTGTAACTGGGGGAAAAAAAAAAGAAACATGAAATTCTGAGCCAGCAAAAATAAGCAGCTGCCCACTATAGACGGAGCAGATCTTCTTTATGGGAAGAACGTGAATTGTTAAAGGATTCAACTTGATCAAAACTTGGCTTCACTCCATCACAAGAGCCCTGTCTTTAAGCATTATGAAAGTTTATACGGCACTGGGGGGTAAGAGAAGCCACACTCAATCAGAAAGACTGCGGTGACGCTATGCGGTCGTAAGATTTACAGGCTGGTTTGAGGTTTGTTGCAGAGGAAGAAAACTATACCGGAGTCTCTGTCATATTATATTAACTCCAGAATTGCTGGTATTTCTTATAACTTTTAAAATCAGATTTGGGAGAAATTGGCAATGATCTCATTTCCTTTAGCACCCAACTGAATGAAATTGTCGCTATCTCTTAGTACAAGCAGCTCCTGGTTTTCCCCCATCCTGCATGTACTCTTTCACCTGATAAAAATCTGTTTTGTGCGCCCCTTTTGAATACTTCAAAGACTTACATTGTTTTTGAAATAGGGACACGTGACTTTTCTATATGACACTTCAAATGGAGGTGAATCTTGACCTCCTGTGCTCCAATGGAACTCCTTCAAGGCTTAGCACCATACCTAGTTTTTGCTCCTTTATTGAGGAAGAAGCTCTGCAAACCGTGATGGCTCCCTGGTATCTACTCTGGCATGGATTGCCACCACAGGCCTGGCCAAAGACAGGCTTGCTACCACTATTTACTCTTCCAGAGCCAGGCCCAGAATGGCCTCCTCTTTGAGAAGTTTTTCCAAGAACTGAAAGCAGAATATCAAGTCTTTCTCTACTACAGAGGGCCACTGGCTCTGGAAGCCAAGTTTGAAGTGCTTAATTGACTTTCTTCAAAGTTTCACTTTCTTTTGAGAGAAAGATAAGGAAAGTCCACTCTCAGAGCAAGTAGACTGGGAGCAGTAAATGTCTGGCTTGGTTTAACTTGATGTGTATCAATCATGAGAACCTTGTTACTCAGAACCCTGCAGCCAATGTTAAGGATGCTGCTGTGGAGCAGAGAGAAATATGGTGAGGTTAGCTTCCAGTTCCAAGCTGCCTCTCTGGAAGAAGAAACTGGAGGCGCGCAACTATATGTACTTTCCAGGACCAGACATGGAGTTGAAGCAGGCTTTCACTTTCTCTGCAGGCAAAGATTACCTTGAAACACGACTGAATTCTTGAAGTGTACTTTTCAACCCACGTGATTTAAACATTGAAAGTGGATTTATAATCTCTTCCTTTATAACAGAAGGAACATCAGTGACACAGACCTGGCCAACGATGACCTCATCAACTTGAAGACGAAGGGAAGAATGCATATCCATTCAACTGGCTGAATTTTGAAGAAATCCTGATCTTTTTCCACATAAATTTGCCTTTAATCTGGCAAATAGAGAGATGAGGGCTCTGATTCTACCTCTCCCTCCAACCTGTATGAGTCTGGGTTTTCTGCTGCAGTTACCATTAATATGCAAAGCCAAAACTGATAGAATGTCAAAGACCATCTTATGATTTCAAGTTAAATAACATCAAGCTTCTCATTAAGATGTTTGTTTATACATTTTATATGTATTTAATTGCTTCCAGGAAATAGCCATTACTTTTTTGCATAAAAAGCAGATAACATCATTTTGTATAAAAAGAATCTTTAAAAACCTGTTTATATATGAGTAATCTCCAGGGCTCTTTCTCCAGGTCTGCCCTCAAGGTTGAGTTGGGGGGGGGGGTAGTGTTGAAGGAAGAGGGGCAAAAATCTTTCTATTTAGGTTTCTATTTGTCCTCTCTGAGCCTTTGTATATGGCAGACATTCGGATGCTGGCTGTTTCTCTCTTAGGGTGCTTTGTGGATTCCTTGGGGACCCCAACAGGTGTTTTGACTCTGCATCGTTCCCTAATGTAGACAATGATGTGGTTCCTCTCTTAAGATCCCTTCTCTGAACTCTGCTCAGAGTTTACCCCACAGCCTTTTATTGCCAAGTTCCCCTTGCCAGAACAGGCAGGCCTCCCACGCTGCCTTCCTCACTGTTAGAGGGACTCCAGTGCCTCAGTTTTCAGAGTTCTTTCCACAAGAAGCCAGCGGTGTCCTCTGGGTCCGTGTACATCCCCAAACTCCAGGGCATACTGGCCAGACCCTCCCAAGAATGCTTCTCCCATAGACCCACGGAGCTCCAGGGCCCACATTCCATAGCACAATAAACATTTATCAGAGGAGGAAGTACTGTTTTTCCTTCTTGCAAGGCCCTCCTAATTTCTGTTTTTGGTTTTCTTGGGGCTTCGCTCACTTGGTTTGCTGCAGTAGGGGGAGAAGCCCTCTCTCCCCCGCCTCCATGAAGGACTGGAAGGACACCCAAGCAAAAGCTTTACTTTGATGGTATTCTTCAGTCTCCACTCAGATTTCTAGTCTTGTTTTACATAAGCCTGAGGTAAAAGACGGGGGTTGATAGTTGTTAGACTGGTTCTGCTGTGTTTTAGTAAGTCTGGCTCAGGTTTTTCTGATACCTTTCTTCAGGATGTGTTGCCCATTGTTCTCAAATGTGGGACTTCAGCTGGAATTTTGAGAAAAGGAGAAAATCATAAATATTTGAATAAATGAATATTTATCTCAGAATGATTTAGAAAAGCAAAAAGCTTGAACCATCAAGTAGGTCCTTCAATCAAGGGTTTATGAAACAAATTATGGTATTCATTAAACACATGTGTTAACAGACAAAAAAGATACTCACGATGCACTTAAGTAAATTAAAAAGAACTATATGTATAGTCTAATCTCAATTTGGTTGAAAAACATGTTTGACTGTGTGTGTGTATGTGTGTATGTGCGTGCGCTGAAAAATCTTTGTAACGGTTATCTCTCAGTGTGGCATTTTGGGGACTCTCATTTCCAACTTATTTCTGTGTTTCTTTTTCTTTCAGCTTGGTTGCTATAATTGACATTCAGCACTGTATAAGTTTAAGGTCTACAGCGTAATGACTTACAACATTGTGAAATGATTTCCCCAATAAATCTAGTTAACATCCATCATCTCATATAGATACAAAAGGGAAAAAAAAGTGTTTTTTCCTTGCGATGAGAACTTTCAGGGTCTACTCTCTTCAACTTGCAAACATGCCTTAGGGGAGCAGTGTTAGCTACCGCCGTCATTTGTAGGTTACATCTCCAGGACTTATTTATCTCATAACTGGAAGTTTGTACCTTTTGACCACCTGCCTCCAAGTCCCCCTCCCCCCTTCCCCACCCCCTTGCCTCTCGTAACCACAAATCTGATCTCTTTTTCTATGAGTTTGGTTTTTTCTGTTTTTAGATTCCATATATAGTGTTTCTTGAATTGTTTTATGTTAGGCATGCTTTACCTTAACAGAGAAAACAGGCAATAATGAAATTTACATTTTTAAAAACATGATTAAAAAAATTGTTTTAGGGGCGCCTGGGTGGCACAACGGTTAAGCGTCTGCCTTCGGCTCAGGGCGTGATCCTGGCGTTATGGGATCGAGCCCCACATCAGGCTCCTCCGCTAGGAGCCTGCTTCTTCCTCTCCCACTCCCCCTGCTTGTGTTCCCTCTCTCGCTGGCTGTCTCTATCTCTGTCGAATAAATAAATAAAATCTTTAAAAAAAAAACAAAAAAAAATTTTTTTTTAACATAAAAAAATATTTTAAGAAAAGGGCCACAAGCTGGCCACTGAGACGTTAAAGTGTGAGGAAGAGACTGCAGCACAGAGCGGGGACTAGGGCGAGTCAGGAGAGGTGTCTGGGTCTAAAACCTTCCACTCGCTCTCAGGGTCATGTGAGTGGCCTCCGAGCGGCTGCCTCCTCTGTCTGCACACAGATGACTCTCTTGCCTCACCCTGGTTCTAGCCCTGGGCGTTGGAAAGAAATCTCAAAGAGCAAAATGTGGGAGGTATTACTCTATCCCTCAAACCAGCACATGGGACATGTATGTCTCCCGAGGTCTCATTTCTGTAAAGATAATCAAAGGCTCTTAGTCTCTCTCTGCTGTTTTATCTTCCATCACTGGTGGAGGATGAAGTGGATGTCTTATCAGTTCTTTACCATTAACAACTCAAATTCAATTCTAAATTCCTTTCCCAAAGCCACTTTTGTTCATTCTGCACAGCCTCGCTTCCAGAAGACAGCTCTTTTTCCAACCTGTTAACTGCCATAGGGACAAGATTTTGGCAATGGCCTGGATCCTTGATGATAGCTTCAGTGGGCATTTATTACATGTACACAGTATGCAGAGTACTATGAGGGAGACAAAGAACTACGAGAACTAGTATTAGCTCTTCCAAAGTCTAAAGTGACAAGATGGTCACACTGGAAATTTCAGCACAGAAATGTTATTCAGCTAGCTCAAAAGATGGCTTTTAGCAAGTGCAACTTTCATTTATTATCAGCAATCCCAAGGCAGGGAGAAAAAAATTCTCTGAGCAGCAAATATAGCTGTTTTGAAGTCTCTTGTCCTTTTTTCTGTACATGACGCTAAAGCCATCCTTAAGGACAGACCGTATCAGTTTAGCATTGTGTCTCCAAAGGTGCTGATCGAAAACACTGCTTTCTGATTTGCCCAGCAGTTCTTTCTAAGTCTAACAGATCAGAAACCTTTAACATCAGCTCATAATAAGAGATGAGACCATACAGAAATTTTCCCAGCCAGCTCAGACTGTATAGTGTAATAATTCTGTACATTTCAATAGGATTCCGAACACTAAAGGAAAAGGTGAATTACATTCAGCGTACATACTCTGAGGGCAAAGAAGCACCTGCTTCATCTGACAAAAATTGGTGTCAAAAATGGTTATGTTTTTTGATAAGCATCCATTTTCTAGTACTTTCGCTTATGAGGAAAGGCTCCTTTGCTGATAATGCCAAGTACCAGAGGGGTTAGGGTGAGAGTAAGATGTGCCAGCAGAACAGCGAGGAGACGTAGAGGCACAGCTAGGTGCAGAAAGGGGAGATCTCTGAGGAGGCTTCCTGGAGTTGTGGGAAGGCTTCAGAAGTGGAGAGGGTCCACACACCCAGGAAAGCAGGAGTAAAGTGGTCTGGAGGCCAGGGAAGGTGAGCAGGAGAGATGATTGTCACTATTCAGGCCTCGGCGTGTAAGATCTCCGTTATGGGAAGCAACAATGCCCTGGAAACTGAGAGTCATATATCAGCATGCCACTGGAGGGAGCATCCTTACAAGTTAGCAGTTGATTGGATATGGGTAATGGGAGCGTAGAGGGGTAGAAAATGATTTCAGGGTTTCAAGTTTGAGCAATGAAATTCCCCTTGCCATGTCCTTAATGGAACCTGATGTAAAATCATTTTTGGCAGGGGGAGATGGGGTGGTGGAAGCCGTGCTTTGTGATCCGTGATGAGTTCGAGACGTAGACGCCCGGATCTGTGGCTGTGCTGTTCCGCACTAGGCTGGTCCCTGATTGCGGTTAGGACCCCGGAGCTAAGGCGGAGGGGGTCGGGCCGCTGCCTTCATGACAGGCCCTCCACAGCAGAGGACTACCGACAGGATGTCATCTGGACTCTACCTCAGATGTGATTCAATGTCTTGTCCTATTCGCCTGTGGACTTGGCTCTCAAAATTCCCTTGGTTTGGGGTCCTGCTTTTGCCTTGACACCCTCGATTCGGCTTTCTTCAGTATTCTGGGCCTCGATGTCAGTTTATGTTTTTTTCTGATATCTCCTCAACAGAACTCGTGACTCCCTCCTGTACTCCCCTGCAGCCTATACTTACAGACTTTCGCCAGGGCCCCACAGCCCTTCCTGCATTCAGTCCCTCACCTTTTGATGGCACACTCTTGAGGACAAGAGCCATGGCTCTGAAGCCCTAGTGTCTAGTCTACTTCCTGGCGGCAGAGGGTTTCAGGAAATGCTTGTCGCATGACACAATGGCTGAATGGCATCTGACTTAAGTGCATACCCTGCTCCCGTGTTCGCTGTTCATCTCTCCACACCCGCGGCTCAGAGGGATCCTGCAGGGCGACACAGCACAGAGAGCGGGCGAAACACATCAGTGAGTGGAAAATGAAGAAGAGGAAGCCAGAGAGCCTTGAGGAACTCATTTTGGAGATGGGAAGTAGAAGTGGGACGAGAACCTGAAAATCAGAGTTTATCAGCAGAAGAGGCCCAGGAGGTGGACCCACAGGAAAGAATTTTGAGAATGAAGTCAAAAAGTGCAGTGAGTTCAGGAAGAATAAAGACTGAGCAAAGACATTGAATTTAATGATTAAGAGATCACTGGAAACACTTGAGAGTTAGAATTCTGTAGAGTGAAAGGGCCAGAAGCTGACTAGTAAGAGGCTGAAGTGTGAATCAGCCTGAGAAAACGAGGCAGAAAGTATAAATGATGCATTCACAAGTTTGGCGATGAGAGGAAGACAAGGAGGACTTTGAAGTGTAATAGTCAGGTTCTTCTGGTTTTGGTAGAGAAGGAAAAAACAACCCGAGAAGCCTGGTGACTGAGATATTTTTATTTCCCCTCTTTTTAATTAAATTTCTTCCTTTTAAAAATAACATGTTCTTGGGGGCACCTGGGTGGCTCAGTTGGTTAAGTGTCCGACTCTTGATTTCAGCTCAGATCATGATCTCAGTGTCGTGAGATCGAGCCCCACGTTGGACTCTGCACTGGGCTTGGAGCCTGCTCAAAATCTCTCCCTCCCTCTCCCTCTGCCCCTCCCATCCCCTCTCTATAAATTAATTAATTAATTAAAATAAAATAAAATAAAATAAAACATATTTGTCAAATTGTATAAATGCAGGAAGGTGAAAAGAAAAAAAAAACATTCTTCAGGGATAATCATTGAATCATTTTCAGCATTTTGGTAGGTTTTATTTTTCATCTTGTCTCCCCAATGCATATTGTGTCTTATATTTTTGAAAAAATATTAGAATGATTCTGTATGTATATGTGTGCATATATGTTTTTGTATATATGTATAAAGTACAATGCTCTTCATTTTTCACTTAAAATATCTCATGAAAATTTTCCACATGATTATCTCTCAAACAAAAAGTTGACAGCTGCAAATTATTTCATTTTGTGCAGAACTGACATATGGCAGTTGCTTGGCGATAAAATATACTGGTCAACTTCCGTTTGAATTGATTGGCTATATGTTTTAATTAGTTGGCATCTCACTGGTTGTTAAATAATTTTAATATTATCCCTGACTATACGAGTAGATTATGTCTACTTCTATTCCATGAAGTATAATAGTTTAACCAAATCCAAATTAAAAAAAAAAATCATAGGACTTTTCTTATTTCAGTATGACACCCATTTCTCTTATTTATAACTGTGATATGACTTGTGAAAATTCATATCTCATGTTTCATATTTTTAAGAAGTTAGGTAGATTTTGTATAAATATCTTCATGGTTTGGCCCTTCACTAGCTGTCCTATCAACATTATTTTTATTAGTGTTTCAAACAGTATGTTTCTGAATTCAAAAATTTAGTAGCCTTTTAAAAATAATTCTCCTGTTTCCAGATATCATGCCCCTTGGGTTGCTTGGGTGGCTCAGTCGGTTAAGTGTCCAACTCTTGATTTGGGCTCAGGTCATGATCTCCAGGCGGTGAGATCGAGCCCTGTATCCGAGCCCACTCTCTCCCTCTGTCCCCCCACCCCCCGCCCTAGCTTCCATGCTCCTCTGTCTCTAAAAAAAAAAAAGAGAGAGAATCATGTTCCTTCCTTCTTGCTATTCTGACCTATTCCATTGCTTTCCTACCCTGCTCTCCTTTTTTAAATAATGTAGAAGTTAGGAATTCCCTTAGAATCACCAATTCGTTAATAAAAGGGTATGTTAACTATTATTTGGGAAACATCAGCAAATAAAATTCTTCGGATGGTAAGAATTGAGTAGCTAGATTTCTGCTTTGTTTTGTTTCAGTCCTCCTTCTAGCCCTGTAACTTGGGACAATTCATGCATGTTTTCATTTACTGTCTATTCCATAATGTTGATCACATAAACTTCTTCAGATGATAAAAGATGGCCTCAAGCAGTTCTTTTCAAGTAATTGGACCGAATCAACAGCTAGATAAGGAAGCACAGGAATTAGGTGCCTTAAACTAATGCCACTGACAATATTCCCCTTTTCGGGAGCTTCCTTTCAGAAAAGGATGTCTCAGTGGTAAGGGAGGTGAAGAGCAGGTGTTTTTGAAAGGCCTTCAGAAGTGGATGGTGGCTAGTATACTCTAGAACAAGTTGTTTCTGTCGCTAAGCTCAACAAACTCTGGGAGGCTACCAGCCCCCACCTGGTAATTTGCTGCCCTGATGCAGTTCTTGGTGTGTGAAAGAATGCTCCGAACTGCCCCAAGACCTTCCCCTGTATCCTCTGCAACTTGGGTGCATCATCAGGAAAATGCCCCCAAACTCTCTCTGGGGTGCTCCTCAGAGCAAATCCTGCATTTCCCCTGAGGACATTACTTTTCCTTCCTGCCTCTCGGGTATTGGGTGTCTATTCTCTCTCAGGTCTGCCTCTCACTGGGGAAGGAGGTGTTGTCCTGCTCTCTTTGCTCTTTCCACACCATCATTCTGCCTGCTTCCGCAGCCCCCTGGAGGCACACGCCCCCCCTTGCCAGTTGTCCTGCTCACCCCTACACATCCAGTGCAGAGCCGAACACCTAGGTCATCTTCTCCTTCACTGTCACTGTTCCCGGCATGCTCTGGGCGACTTCAGTATCCAAGTGGAGGCCCATCCTTGCCCCGTTGCCTCTCAGTTTGCTGTCCTTGTCACCTCTACCATTCCCACTGTCACTCCCTGTTATTAGGCCTTGTTATTACCAGCAATTTCACCACCTCCAGAACCTCAGTTTATCCCACACCCTGGCCTTCAGCTTCAGCCACCTTCTAGCATCCCACCTCACTCCCTCCAGTGTAGAATTTGGGTCTATTATAATCACTCCTTTGCCTACGACCACAGACACCTTGCACTCAGCCCATTATATTCACCTGTGAACCCCAATACTGACAAAATACAGTTCCCTAACAAAATTTTCTAACTAAAAGCGACTGGAGAAAAATTCACAGCTGTACTGACTGCTTTCAGTTCATGACGACATATGCTGCCTAGGCCCTGGTGCTGACCCAGCAAGCCTGTTCCTTCCATCCTTCATTCTCTTATATCATCGCGGCTCCCCAGATCTTCAAACCCCACTCCCCCTCAGCTGGTAACCTTGCTTCTCATTTGAAGAAAGTAGAACCACTCACGTAGAGATCTCACACCCTCCTACCACCAATTTATCTTCATTTGTACCCGTATCCTCAACTTTTCTGCTATTACTATGGCTGTCATACTCCTATCTAAAGCCAAGCCTTCCACCTGGGCTCTTGATCCCATCCCTTCTTACCTACTCAAGGATTTTTGCTCCATGGCTGACCTCTTTCCCTCCCCTCTCTCTATCATATCATACCTATCTCCATGCAAACATACTGTCATACATTCTAAAAAACACATACACTTTTATATATCCCCTCTCATTTCTCTGATTCCCTTCAACAGAAAAACCCTACAAAAGAGTTTATACTTGCTGTCCCCACTTCCTTTTCTCCCACTTTCTTTCCCTTGAAGCCCACTCCAGTCAGGCTCTTCTGAAACACTGTGAGGCTCTTGGTCTCCAAGAGGTACCTGATTAATTCCACTCGATTTTCTTGCCTGGATTCTGTACAGATTAGCAGATCTCAGGCCTCCCCACCTGAGCAGAGGGCCTCCCCTGCAGAAGCAGAGAATACTTGCTCCCTGTACGCAGCCAGCTCCCAAGAGGAGGAGGGATGAACCAAGCGTGCCCAGTTAATTCTGCCTCAGTTGGAGAGGTCACTCTCTCCACAGAGGTGGAGTGAGGAAAAGAGTGCAGAGGCACCAGGAGTCCGACTAACTCAATTCCTTCCACATGGGGGGAAACCAATTTAGGGGCTACCATGCTGCCAAGTTCAACAATCAAATTGTAGAGCTCCTTTGACTCAAATTATCAGCATCATTTTGCATACCTCCAAGCTTCCTTCCTATTTTCACTGGACTCCTGGGACACTAAACTCTCCTCATTTTTCTCCATTCTTCATAGAATCTCTTCGCGTCTGTAGCTGGTTACTCCTCCTCTTCCCAACGTTGGAGCTTACTCTTCCTCTTCTAAATGTTGGAGGGACCGAAGGCTCAACCCTTGGATCCCTTTTCCCTCCCTGCATTTACCTTCTAGGTGTGCTATCTGGTCCCACAGCTTCAAAGCATGTGTGTGCTGATGACTCCCACATTTAGGTCTCTAACGCCACCTCCCTTCTGCCTCCCAGGCTTGTATGCCCAATAGCCTCAGCATCTCCACGTGAACGTCTCATGTGCCGTTCTAGCACAGCAGGTACAAACCTACCTCTTGATTAGCTACCCACCCCACAAACCTGCTCTTTCCCTNGTGTGCCCCTGATAACCCCGGAATTCTTCGGCTCACTTTGGATTTAATTTGTTCTTCTTTTTCTAGTTCCTAAAGGTGTGAAGTTGTTTATTTGTGATTTCTTTTTCTTAACGTAAGCATTTATGGCTGTAAACTTACATCTTAGAACTGTTTTTGCTGTGTCCCCTAAGTTTTGGTATGTTTTGTTTCCATTTTTGTTGGTCTCAAGATACTGTTTGATTTCCCTTTTGATTTCTTCTTTGAGCCATTGATTATTTAGGAGTGTGTTGTTTAATTCACACTTGTGAATTTTTCTGTTTTCCTCCTGTTATTGATTTCTAGTTTCATACCATTGTGGACAGAGAAGATACTTGGTATTATTTCAACCTTCTCATATTTGCTAAGGCTTGCTTTGTGACCTAAAATGTTCTATCCTAGAGGATGTTCTGTGCATGTTTAAAAAGAATGTGTCCTCTGAGAAAGACAAATATCATTATGATTTCACGCATATGTGGAATTTAAGAAACAAGACAGATGAACATAGGGGAAAGGGAGGAAAAATAAAGTAAAATGAAAACAGCGAGAGAGAGACAAACCATAAGAGACTCTAGGAAACAAACTGAGGGTTGCTGGAGGGGAAGTGGGTGGAGGGATGGGGTAACTGGGTGATGGGCATTAAGGAGGGCACTTGATGTGATGAGCAGTGGGTGTTATATGCAACTGATGAATCACTAAGTTCTACCTCTGAAACTAATACAGTATATGTTAGCTAAATTGAATTTAAATTTTAAAAATTTTTTTAAAAGGATGTGTATTCTGCTACTATTGGGTGGAATGTTCTACATCTGTCTGTTAGGTCCATTTGGTCTAAGATCTAGTTCAAGTCCAATGTTTCCTTATTGGTTTTCTGTCTGGATAATCTATCCTACTGTTGAGAGTGGGATATTAAGTGTCTGAGTATTACTGTATTGTTGTGTATTTCTCCCTCATTCTAAATTCTTGTGCAATTTGGCAAAGTTGAGAGGCTATGAAGATTCTTTGTGGAAAGAACAGATCAGGTGTCTTGAGGTATTGTGGCTTCTCCAACTTTTTATCAGATTAACAAGAGTGTCCCTGTCCTTGATCTTTTGTAAAAGGAAGCTGCTTACTGAGGCTCTCGAAACAACCCAACCTAGCCATTCACTTGGTTTTAGAACAACTCTTTTTGGGGATTTTTACAGTGTTTTAGACTTTGAAGTAGAAAACCGTTCTGCAGAGCTGGCAGAGTTGATAACCTGGAAAAATAACATTTTGACAAAATTATGTTCCTTTCCTTTTCTTCCATTTTATGGCTCTGTGTGCAATACATCACCATCTACAGCCTTGCTAATCGAGGGTATTCAGTATGTGCCCTCTCTGAATGATAAAAGGGTGGCCTGTATTCAAATGGGGGAGTGTGTGTGTTTGAAAGAAGGGAAAAACAGGTGGGGATGGGCAGGGCCAGCTAAATGAGAGAGAAATCAAATGCCAGAGTTAAGGGGAGGGCTCGCCAGGATAAATCATCCGAATCAGAGAATTGTGCCTCAGTTCTCCCTTTTATATAACAATCTTGTAGGAAATATAAGATAACCTAACGAAAGGACGGATATCCATACTGTATATGAGAAATTTTCCTATATCCTCCCAGCATTATATAGCACGAGTCTGACCAAATCCCATAGTTGTGATGCAAAAGGATGCTAAACTGCATGCATAATACTTTGAGTTACTTATTTAAGACCAAAATATGGTTTATTTTTAGCTGTTACTACTGCGGGACACATTCCTCTTGGAACATAAAAGTATCCAAATAATGAAAGTATTTTAAGGTTAAAGTGGAGGCTATTGAGTACATTAAGTAGTTAAATAACTTTCGAGTCTAGCTGGCTGGGTCCAGAGCCCAGCCCCACAACTTCCCAGCTGTGTAACTTATGGCAAATGGCTTAATGTCTTTGAGACTCGGTTTCCTCATCTATATAAAATGCAGTAATAACACCTTTCCCTCATGTTTGTTGTAAGGACTAAGTGAGAAAATAGATGTAAAGCACTTAGCACAGTGCTTGGGATGTAGCAATCACCCAATAAAAAATAGTTACTGCTATTAAACTACAATTATTTTAAGTGCTTACTACTGCTGGGTTGATTCTCTGTCTTTTCCTGCTGCTCTATTCATTTAAAATAAGATAAAAATTACTATATATATATGTAATAAATGTATATAATATATATATTCTATAACATATATATTACTGTTTAAAAAAAAACCCGCCCTAAATCTTTCTATCCTTTCTAAAGTGTATCTTCAAATTTCAGTCTCCACCTAATAAATTCTTAGAACAACTGAGTTTTCTGTGGATGATTTCTGTAAGAAATGACAAACCATACCCTTTTTTTAAAAAACAGATTTTAGCAGAATGCTACATGACTTTAGCCTGTTTCAGTTATCGATTGTTGCGTAACAGCTATCCTGGCCTGAACTCACAATCGTGCTCTTGCTCCTGATGATTGCAATTCGGACAGGAATGTAGGCTTAGCTTGTCTCTGCTCTATGGGATGTCTACTGAAGCTGGACCTTCTCAGGTGGTTTCTTCAGTCACATGCCCGACAGCTCAGAGAAAACAGCGGGGCGCTGGCAGGAACAGTTCTCCTGGGGCCTATGTCCAGGGCCTCAGTTCTGGTTGGTCAGGTTCCAAGCTTGTCCCCACATCCCCTCCCCAGGTGGCCTCTCCCCCAGGGTAGCTGTCCCTCTCATGAAGCAGCTCAAAAGGAGAAAAGACTCCACCCCTGGATGTGAGGAGCTGCATGTGATACCATGAGACGAGAAATCGCTGGGGCCGCCTTAGGAGACAAGTTCCCACAGCCTCCTAAGAATGCGTCCATCCAGCCCGCGGCCAGTTAGTCTCCTGATTTCTGCTTTGGAATAAACCTCCCCCTGAATAGTCTACAGTCTTCTGCAGTGACATATAAACGCAGTCCTAGGTGAACACCCATCTTTCATTCAATCCAGATACTTTCTCCACACAATCTTTCTAAACTGAAAATACAGATTCCAAACCATCTTGGAAATTCTGTCTGAGGCAGACTCTAAAAGGAGGAGATTATAAACCCAGATGGGCAAACAAATTGCCCATTTTGGTTAAACAAATACACCAACCTGAAGAAGTTCTATCTTATGGACCTATCTTCCCACCTGGAGGTGGGCAGATTACACTGAGAGGTGTAAGATACGTGCAGCAGCAGCCACATCGCTTTGTGGTTTGTTGTATTTTCGGTTTTGAGCACATGACGTATTTTGTCATGGGGCTTGTCCCGTGAAGGTGCCCAGACTTACTTGGAATGTTTCTATAGCCTGCAGCACCCACTGTACTGAGGCTGGGCTGGTTCCCTGGCCATTCCATCAGGGCCGAGAGCTGCTGGGGGTCCAGTCTGGACTCACAGAACCAGATGCTTTCAGTGGGCACACATGACATGATGAATTTGCTGCCCACAAGGTTTTGCTGACGTGAAAGAGTTCTTTACGTTGTTCGCTGAGGCCTCGATTGCTTCGCAAGTGCCCTGGTTTTTGGCAACATTGTTAAAATTCTGATTACGTTCTTAAGAGACCAGAATATTAATTTCAGCATGGCAAAATCATTGCTGTCTTCTCGATGCCTCTTGTCTCTGGAAGCACTTTGAGAGTGAAATATTCAAATAAACATAGTCTCCTAATTGTACCTCATCACACAGAGGGCTTAGGAGATGAGGCCCTGCTAATTCAGAAGGAGCTCTTCTCCCCTGCTTTGTACTTCCATTAATGTTTTCTGCCAGATTTCGTGCCCTTCTATTAGAATAGAGGGAGGTCCATCAAGAGAAATTACACAACTTTGTTTAAAATACTTTGTAATACCAGGGCACCTGGTGGCTCAGTTGGTTGAGCGTCTGACTCTGGTTTTGGCTCAGGTAATGATTTTAGGGTCATAGGATCAAGCCCCGCATCAGGCTTCGTGCTCAGCATGAAGTCTGCTTGAGATTCTCTTCCTCTCCCTCTCCCTCTGCACCACCCTGCCCCCGTGTGCTCTCTCTCTCTCTCTCTCAAAAAAATAAACCTTTAAAAACATAAAATAATTTGTAATACAATAGGTTTTGTAGGTTGAGGAAAGGCATATTGTACTTTAAGCCCCTTCTTTACTCCCTTCCTTTTTTCCTCCCTCCTTCTCTTTCCCCCAGGATAATTGAGTGCCTTCCATGTGAATTCAGTATACTACAAGCTGTTGGGGTACAAAGATGAAGGATACCCAGCACCTACTCTCCAGGGAGTTAAGTTCTCAGGGTAATCAGTGGATCACTGGAGGGCTTGACCAATTGAGGGTCAAGGGTGTGATACTCTAATCCCAATACAGAAGTTATTCTTGCGAGCGTACCCTGGATTCCGAACCAGTGGGGGGGGGGAATGGAGTTCTCTGGGAGACTTCTGGTAATGGGTCCCACCAGGTACCCCTCAGCCTGTCCCCACTTGGCCCTTGATTTGGCCTTTGAGGTCCCTCCGCTGAACTTCTGGGCTCTGCACATTCTCTGCAGAACAACCTAATACTTCACAGGTGGAATTAGATGCTGCTTTCTATTCTTATGCTAGTATTCTCCCTCCTCGTTACAGAAAATAAGATGACTCTTATTTTAAACTTACAAGTCAAGATTGCTGTGAGGATTAAAGATACACATCAGAAGTACTGCTTTTCAAATGACGAAGCACCACACAAATGTAAAGATTGTTGACACCATTCACCTGTCTGGTGGAAGTAGCAGGGAGACTCAAAGCTGTCTGAGAAGCTTGAGCTCTGGTTCCCCGGCACTTCGGGACTTTGGCTGTTGACAAGTTCTGGTGGGTTTTCGGTCCTTCTGGCATAAAGGTTGCGTTGTTTCCAGGTACCCACACATGATCTCAGTCACTTCAGCCTTTGACTCATGTCACTATGGCCACAGAGTGGAATTGCTCAAGAGCTGCTTTCCGGGCTGACAGTTTTTATAGTACAGAGAAAAGTCTCTGATTTGTTTGATATTTATATTGCGTCCTGACCTAGATCCAATTCACGGTCCGTTTCGAGAGCAGATGGCTTTTAAAAACTAGAAGCCACAATATGGGAGTGGTGGCAGAGGTAAGCATATTCGTTTTCTATTGCTGTGTAATAAAAGACCCCAAACTCAGGGGCTTCACACAACAAACATTTATCGTTTCTCAGCTCGAGCCGGTCAGGAATTCACAGGCAGCTTAGCTGGGGGGCTCCAGCTCAGGCTCTCTGTTAGGTGGCAATCAAGCTGTCGACCAGGGCTGCAGTCAGACAAAGGACTGACTGGGGCTGGAAGAGCCATTTCCAAACTTACTCTTGTGGCTGTTGTTGGGAGGCCTCGGGTCCTCCCTGGTGACTGGTAGAATTTCCTTGCCATGTGGACCTCTCTACAGGATGAGAGCAAAGAAGGCCTCCCCCAGAGCAAGTGATGAGAGAGAGACAGAAAAAGAGAAGCCACAGAGTTATGACCTAGTCTTGGAAGTGAGATATCATCATTTGTGTGAGAGGAAACTATACAAAGGCGTAAATACCAGGAGGAGAGGGTAGTGGGAAACGTCCTGGAGGACGTTCTCTTTATCCTCACCTACTGCTTTATTCCTTTAAAATAAGATAAAAAGGGGTGCCTGGGTGGCTCAGTCGGTTAAGCATCTGCCTTCGGCTCAGGTCATGATCCCAGGGCCCTGGGATCGAGTCCCACATCGGGCTCCCTGCTCAACGGGAAGCCTGCTTCTCCCTTTGTCTCTGTCCTTTCCCCCCTGCTTGTGCTGGCTCTCTCTCTCTCTCTTTCAAATAAATAAATAAATCCTTTAAAAAAATAAATAAGATAAATATAAAAATATATATATTTTAGTAGTCAAGAAAATTAAATAAATTGAAGAATTATTCAGATTTAGACCTATATATAAGGTTGTAGGTGAATTTTTCTGTCTTTGAATTTATCCAGACTTGGGTAAACCTGAGCTTCTGTTATAATTATCTCATAATATCTATTAGAGCTTTGCAGTGCTTATTCTTCTTCGATGATAGTTGCAAAGTTAAAAAAGAAGACACCCTGCCAGGGGCGCCTGGCTGACTCATTCAGTTAAACGTCTGCCTTCGGCTCAGGCCATGATCCCCTGGGTCCTGGGATTGAGCCCTGCATCAGGCTCCCTGCTCAATGGGGAGTCTGCTTCTCCCACTCCCTCTCTCTCTGCCTCTCCCCTCTGCTCATGCTTTCTCTCTCTCTCAAATGAATAAATAAAATCTTAAAAAGAAGAAGAAGAAGAAGCAGAAGGAGAAGAAGAAGAAGAAGAAGAAGACGACGACGACACCCTGCCAAGCAAGCTTGTAGGAATTTATAATCCAAAATAGAGGTCAGCAAATTTTGTCTGTAAAGGGCAGATAGTAAGTATTTTAGGCACTGCCAACCATCCAGTCTCTGTTGCAGCTGTTTAATTCGGCCATTGTAGCACTAAAGCAGCCATAGAGACTTCTGTATTACAGTTACCATGTGGTTGTTCCAATAAAACTTTATTTATAAAAACAAGTTCTGGGCCAGATTTGGCTTAGAGGCCATAACTTGCTAACCCCTGATCTAAAAAGAAAACTATAGAATACTAAGTCAGAAGCTTCCATCTAGAATCAGTGTAAAAGATAAAAGACTCACTTTTCTCTACCAGTTTCTCTATCAGTTTCATTTTATGGGTTTACTGATTTGTTCTATAAAATGTGTGTAGGTAATAAAAAGGAGCTACAGGAGGTAGAAAAAGACACTGAACACTGAATAATGAAACAGTGAATGGAATCAGGCTACCCTTTAGTTATTTGCATCCTATTCCCTTGTTGAAGTGGAATAAATGATTTTTGAAATCATGCACAGTAGGCAACAAGACAAAATCATTCCCTTGTCAACTTCTGTGCTCTCCTGTCCCCTGCCCCAATCTAGCTGCCACTCCTGCAGAATTACCTTTCAATGATTGCTTTTTATTTTATTTTATTTTATTTTTTTAAAAGATTTTTATTTATTCATTTGACAGAGATAGAGACAGCCAATGAGAGAGGGAACACAAACAGGGGGAGTGGGAGAGGAAGAAGCAGGCTTCCAGCAGAGGAGCCTGATGTGGGGCTCAATCCCAGAACGCCGGGATCACACCCTGAGCCGAAGGCAGACACTTAACGACTGAGCCACCCAGGCGCCCCTCAGTGATTGCTTTTTAATTCTCTGACAGACGTCAAAACAGATGTTGAGTGCCTTAAACAGAGTGAAGTTCCCTGCAAGTATTTTTTTTTCCTTCCAAATTTTTAAAACAAGTGGTGTCTTGGAAAATATCCAAGAAAAAAAATGTGAATCTCATGAGATAATTGACAATAAAGTGGGGTGTTCTAAAATCTAGGTTGGGAATTATTGGCCTAGGGAATTGGGAAAAAGGAATTGAGACTGGCAGGTAAAAATCTGTGCATTAATATTTTATTAGATTATGTTAAAAGTTCTGTTTCATCATCTGGGTTTTACCTTCTGCTACTGCCACTCAAAAATCCTTATTATTTAGACTTCCCTGAGGAGCCTATTAAGAGTTTTACAACTTTTTTTTTTTTGTTAATTTTTTCATTATAAGAAAATGTATAACAGTTGTGGAAAATACAGAAAAGAATATAAATTATTCATAATCCAACTAGCTAGAAATGACCCCTATTAAGATTTTAGTCTACTTCCTTTCCATATGTTCTTGGATATGTAACATAGTTGATATACAATTTTTTATCCACTTTTCTTTACTTTTTTATTTAAGATTTTACTTATTTGAGAGAGAGTAAGGGAGAGAGAGAGAGAGCATGAGCTGGGGGGAGAGACAGATGTAGAGAGAGAAGCAGACTCCCCGCTGAGCAGGGAGACTGACATGGGGCTCGATCCCAAGACCCTGAGATCATGACCTGAGCCAAAGGCAGACGCTTAACCAACTGAGCCACCCAGGCGCCCTTATCCTACTTTTCAACCTGCCATTGTATCATAGGCTTTACTCAATGATCCAGAGGATAAATGGCACTCTACAAAGCGGACGTTCCATATCTTAGTAAATTATTACCCAAATTAGTTGAGTTGCTTGAAAATTTGTTGTCATAACATTGCCATAAACATCTTGTAAATAACTCTTTGAAGATGTCTTTGATTATTTCCTTATAAACATTTTGTAGGAGTAGAATCATAGGTGTAGGTATATTAACATTTTTGTCTCTTGATGAGTACTAATAAATCGCTTGCTAAAAGGCTATAGCAATTAATATATCCCCCAGGAGAATGTAAAAGCATTGAGCATTATTAATTTTAAAATTATATCTATTGTTACTTTAATTTGCATATTTTTGTTACTAATGAGGTTGGGAAAATACATTCATTAACCTTTGCTTTCTTCCTTTAAAAATTATTCATTTTCCTCACCCATTTTACTGGGTTTGCTAATATTTTTCTTATATATTTCTATGGTTTCTTTATCCAGTATGGCTCTTAAGCAATTGCTGGATGTTTTTGTCAAAAATATTTTCTTGGCTTGTCATTGCCTTTTATTTAAAACAAAGTATGAAAAATTAAAAATTTTGCCTAGTAAAATTACCAGTATTTTTCTTTTTTATTTCTTCCATTGCTTTTAATCTTAAGAAATCGTTTCCCATCCTATATTATCTTCGACCATGCCTTACTAGGCCTTCTAACTTCTTAGTGGTTGGATGTTTTTCCCTTTAATTCTTTCAGCCACCTGGAGTTAATTTTGACATAACTTTGCCAGGACCTAAAGGAATGCATGGTATAGACGCATACAGTCCTCTTTAACTCGCAGGCCCCTCCTTAGGTCTCCCACTGTTCTTGGCTTTACTTCAGGGTTTCTTATTACCTGAGGCAGCATTTTTCATCTTAGGACTTTTGGTGTCTTTGGAGTGCCCTGGGTGGCAAAGTGCCTGCATTCTTTTCATTTCTCTTTCTTCCCTCCACAAGGCTTAGTAATACTAGCAACTCCACTCAGACTAGCCTGGGCCCATCCCTCCTTGGAGGAGGCTGGCACATTCTGGGTTTCATTTAAAAGATACTCAGAAGGCTCACTTCCCTGAAGATGTCTTCTCTGAGTTTTTGTTGATGCCAGATATTCCTGCTATTTCTTCTCTTTGCATTAAACACTGCCCTCTCCCAGAGGACTTTCTGAAACATGCACATTCACTCAGCAGATACCAGAGTGTGTTAGTCTCCTGTGGTTGCCGTACCAAAGTACCACCATGTTGTGTCTGGAAACAACAGAAATGTATTCTCTCACCGTTCTGGAGGCTTGGCGTCCATCCTCCCTCTGATGGCTCCAGGGAAGATCCTTCCCTGCCTCTTCCCAGCTCCTGGCTGCTGCCAGCAATCCTTTTGTTTGTTGGCTGGCAGCTGTGTCCCTCCAGTCCCTGGCTCCACCGTCCCACAGCCTTCTTCCCTCTGTATCGGCGTGTATCTGAGTCTTTGTGTCCAGATTTCCCTCTTCTTATAAGGACACCAGTCATTGGATTAAGGCCCACCTGAATCCAGTATAACTTCATCTGAATTTAACTGCAGTTACACCTGCAAAGACCCTATTTCAAATAAGGATACATTCTGAGGTTGTAGGGAACGTGAATGTTGGGGGGATGTTATTGATCCCAGTACACATAGTAAGTGAATAGTTCTCTCCCATTATTTAGTTTTATTAGATCACGTCTCTGTTTAACAGTTGATATGCAACCACAAGAAAATCCTGGGATTCTCTGTGAGGAGGCAAAGGGAGAAAACACGGAGAGTCAGGGTGCGGGAGGCGTATGGAAACAACGTCAGATCCCACACCTGTGCCTATCGCTGGTCCTATAACCAGATACATAGTAAATCCATATGTGTTTTGCTTTCTCAGGAACTTGTTTGCATTTGAAGTGGAGAATCCAAGTGTTTAGTTAGGTTGATCAGTATCTTCCTTTTCTATTAGTAACACATATAAACTAGTTGATGGTTAAGTGAAAGGATAAAATGAGTAATCCAGGGACGCCTGGATGGCTCAGTCAGTTAAGCTTCTGACTTTGGCTCAGGTCGTGATCTCAGGGTCCTGGGATCCAGCCCCGCATCAGGCTCCCTGCTCAGCTGGGAGTCTGCTTCTCCCTCTGCCCCTCCCTCTGCTTGTGCCTGCACTCACTCTCTCTCTCATAAATAAATAAAATCATTGAAAAAATGAGTAACCCATTGGAATGATTCAGGTGATGGTTCAACATCAAATCTTTTTGGTTTTCAGAAAATACATTATATAAATTAATGGTAATTGCAATTATATGATTTTCTCATATTTGAAATCCAGTGACATGAGTTGTAACTGCTAAATTTGGGAGAGAGAGAAAATATTTCACTTTGACTATTTCCTAAATAGAGGGAAACCCTAAGATTCTATTATTTTAAAGGGAAGAAAAGATGACAGATTGGGGAGTTAATTTTGCTAATAACATTTTGATTCTTTTTAGTAAAAAGTGAGTGTAGAAGGTGAAAAAATGCCCGTAGCCTTTTTCTTCCATTATAATATGGCAAATAAAAAAATCTTAATGAAATTTATATATCTATTGATTAATTTTATGAATTACTCATTTTTGAGAAATGTGTGGTATGTCCCACTATCTGGTTTATAAAACACAAGTTTATTTCCTTTTTGAAATATTGGCAATATTTAAAAACTTTTTATTAAAAGCAGTATGAAAATATTTTTAAATGAAGAAAAAGAATATAGTTGTTCTTTCTTCTGTTAGCTTGTGCCTGATATCCACAAGTATTGTGAGAGTGCCTACGTTGATCCCCAGTGCAGAAGTAAAGGTCTCCTAGGTGCACACAGCTTGTTGAAACACATATCCTCATTCTACCTGTGAGATGACACTCCCTGCTTTAAAATTCTATTAAACAAAATAAATACTTTCTTGGAGTAGAAGGCTTTGTGGTTTAGTGATTCAACTCTTTCTCAGTGCTAGAAGCCTGGGTCCTCGATCAGTCAGTGCCACAAGCAAAAACTTGTTTTATGTCATCCCCGATCAAAAAAAAAAAAAAGGTGTGTGTGGGGGGGGTGCCTGGCTGGCACACTCAGTTGAGTGTCCAACTCTTGGTTTTGACTCAGGTGGTGATCTCAGGGTCATGGGATCGAGCCCCAAGTCGGGCTCTGCACTGGGTGCAGAGCCTGCTTGAGATTCTCTCTCTCCCCCTCCCACTGCCCCTCCCACTTGTACGCTCGCTCTCTCTCTCTAAAATACATAAATAAATCTTTTTTTAAAAGAGGCATTTATTTTATACCCACTGAGTAACTGAGTACAGGTTATAGGTCTAGAAGACAATGTGGTCTAAAAAGCTCCTAAAAAGCCCATAACTGAAATGAAGAAATAATGCATATTCACAGAAAGCCCGATACGAACACTTAACAAATAATGCTAGGTTGGACCTTATTTGACTGGTTTTGACCTATAAAAATGTTACTTCACAGCATTCAGCCTAAAAGTTCACAACCAGTTACTGTCACACACCTGAACTTTGCACGTCCTTTCCGTGCGGCGCTGCTGTGCCCGGAGGCCCGTCCTGAGCCTAGCAAGCGCGGCCCGCGGCGTTTCCCTTGGAGCACTGCACGTTTGCGCACGCGCAGGGCCGCCTCTTTGCTTCTGCCTGCCCCCCCCCCCCCCCCCTTGGCGACATTACTTCCGTGTGTGGGGGTTTTCTTTCCTCCTAAGCGTATCCTCACTTTATTTGGAATACTTTCCTCTTCCTCTCTGCTCTTGGCCAAAGGAAAATCTCTCCCTTCTCCCTCACTTCCCGTCCTTCCTTTTTTCTTTGTATTCTTTCTGTCTCTTTCATTCTACTGTGAATCATGGTCGCGTAGCTGATGGCTGTAAGGCCCAAGAGCAAAGTTAGTGATATATTCATATGAGGAAAAGAGAAAACTATAAATTTTGTTGTGAAACAGTAATAGTCTAGATCTGGTAACAATAAAAAAGCCCTATAAAGTCACTTTATAATCTCTGAAAAGTTCTCTAACCATTAACTCTATTTAGTTGAATGTGCTTTTTCTCAATAATCCCTATCCCAAAAAGAAAATAATCTGTACTTGAGAGAAAGAAATACTGTTTCTTTTTTTTTTTTGTAAGAGTTTATTTATTTGAGAGAGAGCGCGCGTGCGTGCGTGCGCAGAGCAGGGAGGGAGGGGCAGAGGGAGAAGCAAAGGGAGAAGCAAACTCCCCAGGGAGACCGATGTGGGACTCAATCGCTGCACCCTGGGATCATGACCTGAGCCGAAGGCAGACGCTTAACCGACTGAGCCACCCAGGCACCCCAAGAAATACTATTTCTAAGGCTGTTTTTTTGCTTTCTTGTTTTTTTAAACCAATATCAATAATTCTATAATTCATATTAGCAATTTCTTTCTTTCTTTCTTTCTTTCTTTCTTTCTTTCTTTCTTTCTTTCTTTCTTTCTTTCTGCTCTGGTGTACTATTTTAGCTACATGAAATCGACTTGTCATGTAGCTTATCTGGGAATTAAACTACCATTTATAATATTGTATTTATAAGATAGTAAGTCAGTTACCTTTAAAAAAGTTTTGGAATACAACCGTTCGGTCAGTTGGGATTTCCTTTAGTACAAACTGGATACCTACGGGGGAAAGAAACACAAGATTCATTATAATGTAGTGTACTGGAGGAAATGAGTTTTGAAATTAGACTTAATAGAATTCGATAGCCAGAGACTGCCAAGAGGAGAAGGGAAAGAATTAATAGGAAACCTGAGCAAAAAATAAATAATGAAACCAGTTGTGCATAAGGGAAGAGCAAACAAATCTCTCTGACCACAACTGAGGGAAGAACGGTTGGAGATGCAGTGGGTTACTCCTAAGAGGGGAATTCGGAGCTTGTTACTAGCATCTCTGTAAAGACAAATTTATTAAGCTAGATAGAGAGCAGTGACAACTTCTTACACCACAGACGAATTCAATTCATGGGAGCCAAGAGTATAAATATCAGTCTATTCTCAGATTCAGCTTCTCATTGTCGTCAGTAAGCAAATCTGTATTCCTGATGTGTCCGTAATATGTTTTGCATTATTACTTCTTGTTAGAAATGATTTTTAATTAGAGTTTTCTTTTATAACATTAGCACCAGTTAAAGATACTAATTGAATTGATCGTTAAGTAAATGATGACAGTTCTAGTCACTACCAGAGGCCGTATCTAGGAGACCCTTAAGCAACTCCGGTCTCTTACCAAGTTAGCCTGTCTGGTGCAGGTGGATGGGGGAAGTCAAGGATTAATTCAGGCAATTATGTACTAATTACTGATCATTTTATATTAATCATTGAACACCTGCCAGGTATTTGGAAACTGAGGAAGTCAAACATGATGAGATTGACAGATGAAATTGGAAACTAATGTAAAAACTAACATCCATAAGAATTATCTTGAAAAGGTAAAAAAAAAAAAAAAGACTCATTCTTATATTTTAAAACAATTTCTTTAGTTTCCTACTATCGTCAAAGGGCATTTACTATAAGTGCTACATTGTGTGTGAAAATGTTTTATATGTCTTACAAGTAACATTTAAAGACTCAATCCTCACTTCTAGGTTTATATGATTTATAGACCACTGTATAGTAAGAATATATTGAGTAGAGCCTTTAAATCTCTGAATTATAGCTCTGAGAATACGGAGAGTACCTAATTTGTTGGAAAGTAGATATCTGTGAGTTCAGGAAATATAGTAAATGCTGAACATTTTTGATACAAGGAACAATTACACAATTTTTTTGCACAATTACAAATTTATCTTGAAACTTTTTGCTTCTCACGTCGTTATAAAGTAATAATGCTTGCAGCAATGCAATTATTATCAAAGCTCAAGTTTGGTGAAGATAATTCTTCGAGTGCCTGGAAGGGCTAACTTAGGCACACAAGTTTGGTGCAGGTTCTTTAGGGACCCTAGAGTTTCATGAATTCTTACTAATTGTGGTCGGCACAGAGTCATTTTGGATTACTGAGCCAAGGTGTGGCAAAGGTAAACAAAGGAAGCAGGTGATACACACTAAAGGTGCTGTAAAGTCAACTTCGAAGGGTGTGACATCACCGTAGACTTCTGGAAAATAACAACAGATGGACCAGCCTAGCTGCAACTATCATGGGTAGGAAGAGGTGCTTTTGAACCAAAGCTTTATACTGACGTTGTTTGAAATAGTCATCAACAGCACTGGCTCCGCAACCAGCTGCTGTCCTCATGAGTCAAACCATCTTTGCGGAAAGGGCTTTGTATTCCCTCACCCAGTAAACCCTGACTGAACATCTGTGATGTGACAGATGTGGTTACATGCCATGGCAAAAACAGAGAGAATCATACACACGAGCTCCCTAAGGAGCTTGCTCTCTGAGATAAAAGAACTTACTCTGTGAGAGCAAGAGCCATCAATGATTATAACGAGAGCCAGTATAGCAAAATTGCCTGTAATGTAGGTGTTTAAGGGAGCTTTGTTTGAAAAGGTAGACTGGGTCCAGAAGATGGAAGAGCTTCCATGCTGGACTATTTATTCTATACCCAGTGCCCAACCATCTAATGGCTTTCAAATAAGAGAATACACTAGAAAGATCAATCTGTTTGTGATGTTAGAGCGGGTTGGAGGATGCAGAAGAGAGGAGGTAGCAGAGGATAGCTGGAAAACTCTCGAAACTGAAAAGATAATGAAGTTTGGGAATAGGATAATGGTCAATTGAATGGACGAGGGTTTCATGTATTTCTACCCCATCACTTCTTCCTCCAAAGGATTTACAGTTTATATCCAATTAACAATGTAAAGGTGAAGATTAGAAAACTAAAATATATAATGTGGTATAAAATAATAGTGTGATAAGACCAGAAAGACAATTACTTAACAGAATTATGCATTCACAAAGTTCTGTATCATTACTAAAATTGATTCACGATCGGATACACAGTCCTCATTGTCTGAAAGACAGCAAGTGAGGAAAAGAGAAGCTTTTTTTGGCACTTAAGAAGAAGAGGAATTTCTCTTTTCTGGCCCCATAGAGACTATTAAGTAAGATGGTGGCTAACACCCTTCTCAGCTTCCCTGCAATGTGTCTGACAAAGAGTTCTTATGTGGCTGAGGCTTTAGTGTCTCTCAAAGCAAGCTCAGGTGTGGTAACAAAGGAGCACTTGACCAGTGACCAGAGGTGGGGTGATGGGAGCAGGAGAGCCCAGGGATGACTCCCCAGGGTTGTCCATGGTGATTTAGGGTCGGTTTTCTACACTCATACCTATAATCATTTTCTTCTTGCTTCTTGCCTGCCCCACGGTAATATAATCACCGCTAGCTTTGTTTTGTGTTGCAAAGGATAGCAATTTTAAAAACTCTCTCTTGCATTATTAATTTGTTATTTATGAGCTTGGGAAGGTCGTTAGACAGTCTTTCTTTGGGGATTAGATATGCCATCAATAGAAAAGCTACATTTGCTCTTCTCTGCCATTAGGTTATAGGAACTTGAGTAGCCTCAAAAGGAAAATACCAACAATCAAGAAAATTTCTTTTATATTTTAACAATGAAATTGTCCAGCTTGAATGTTTTGAAGAGAAATTGAAAAAATGCCATCATCTTTGGTTCCTCCAAGTGAGTGAATGTCCAATCATGCATGAAACGTGAGTCTCCTACTGAACGTGAGCCCCTCCTTGAGACACAGACCTCGGTTTGTCAGTTCTCCTGGCTCTTGGGACAGTTATTCCCCAGGTTGTTTTGGTCCCTCATCCTCTTTGCTCTTGCCCAGAATGAGATCCTTCCTTCCTCTGAGAACACCAATAATGAAGCCAAATTTTGTTGAGCCCAGCCTGGCTCTGGGTTGGCTTCATAGTTTCTTGATCATGGAGAGTGATCCCAGATGACCAAAATTTGCATATTATTGGTTCTGAGATAGCTTGATTCAATTTCACACACTCTGTAGTACCCAGAGCCTAGACTTCACACAATGGAATGATCATGGCAAAGGTCCCCAGGCTTTGTCGGAGAGAAGATGATCTGCATTCCAGGGGTCAGATATGAGGGGAACTTGGACATTCCGCCCCGCACAGCACATTGGGAGATGGCCCCCAGCCTTCAAGCTGCCATTTAAAACATTGAGGGTCCCAGGAGGATGAAGGCTGACTGGACCAGAGAGTGTTACTTTTTATAGAAACATTAAAAAAAAAACAAAAAAAATGATGAGTAGACGGATGATCTTTGCAACCAGTAGATGGCAGAGTTTGTGCGTTAAAGCTATTACCATTTGCCGGTGCTCAATGCTTCTATTAATGTCAGAGTAATCTTTACGTAGCTAAAACTCCGAGGATGTTTTGGATTTTTAAAACTTGAATGAATATAGAAAGTTAGATTTCTATCTCCAGCCAACTGTGGTCATGAAACTCATCTGCAGAGAATTTGAAATTAGTCTCTGAACTGGGAGTCAGGTGGGTTCTGTACTCCCATCTCTGCCATTCTTGTTTCTATATCATTTCACATTGAACCTGATAAATACGCCAGCTCAAAGTAACATCTATGTGACGCCTAGTAAGCTGTTATTCAGGAAACGTTAACTGACATTCGCATGCAGAATTAAAATAACTCGTACTTACTGAGCACCTACTGTGTGCTAGTACTAAGCTAATGAGCATTAGCTAATTTCAATGAGCATCAGCTAATTCAATTCTCACGACAGTCTGGTTATGATCCCTATTTTGCAGATGAGGGAGCTGAGGCTCAGAGAAGTTGTGTAACTCGCCAAGGTGACATGCTAATGGCGGGGTTGGTATGACCTGAAATCTGTGTGTATCACAGCTCTATTTCATCTCCTATTCAGCTGAGAAAAATAGAAGTCTGACTACGACATTGCTTCCGAAAGAAACACCCATTCTGTAAAGCTAAAACCCTTGGTTTCCAAGGTAAATAAATGTGGTATTTTGTTTGTTTGTTTTCTGGAGTTAGGACAGATTTACGTGGCCTTACGGTGACACCGTCATTATTTGCCTCTTGGCGAGCCTTGGCATAGAAGTCAGACTTCGGTTCCATGTACCTGGGGCATCAGCAGGCCCCCAGTTCTGTCAGCCTCATGGTTTCTCAGAGCCGTTGTCTCTTCAAATCTGCAGTGAGGGGACTGCGCCAGGTAATCTCGAGGACCTTTCCAAGTCTAGAATGTTCTGATGGTGTGTGTCCACAATCTGAGTTGCTCAGGAAATGGTAGCTCTCTACCATTTAGAGGTCGCAGCAGAAAAATACTACATATACTGTTAGCTTGTTAGCGAATTAAAAGTTTTCTTCTTTCTTCATGGCCAGAAAACTTACGTAGCTGTACAGCCACTGCCTTGATTCAGAAGAGTGGTTCTAATACCTGGTGTTTTAAGCTCTCATGAGGAAGTAATTCAATGCACGGGAAGCCCCTTCAGGAACTTCGAAATCCCAGTTCCAAGGCACATGAGAACACATGAAGAGTTCTTTGAGTAGACAATAGATGGCGGTACAGCACCAGTTTGTACCCTGCCCTTAGACCTACACCTTTTGTGTCACGTTTTTATTATTTTACCCGTACATTATCTCTGAAGCAAGAATTACTAGATAAAGAGGGGCGCCTGGCTGGCTCTGTCTCTAGAGCATAGACTCTTCATCTCGGGGTCGTGAGTTCAAGCTCCACGTTGGGTGTAGAGCCTACTTTTAAAAAAGAAGAAAAAGAATTGTCAGATAAAGAAACTCATTTAACTTGCTTTATATTGGGCTACAGGTATTAAAATGTTTGAGGGGCAACTTGATGAAATAGACCAAACCTGAAGCAGATTCACAGGAAGCAAATGAGGCTTATGCTTCAAGGGCCACTCCCAAGGCTTTAGGAGAGGTCCTAATGTTATAAAGGTTGAAAAAGATATCTTGTTTTCTTTTTCTTAAAGAGCCCTCCCCCCCAATTATATAAGCTTCAAGCACACAAAGCTTGGATTTGTCTGGAAATAGCACTGTGGCTTTTAACTCAAGAAAGGGTAGACAATCTTGCCATTCTTAATGTTCTACCAGCTTCATCTCCAGGGAAAAGGGCAATCTGGTTTTTAAAACCAAGCCAAATAAAAAGGAAACAGAGTAATTGGATAAGCTGGCCAATGTTCCACTTACTAATGAGTCTGAGTTAAGTGAAGGAGTTAACACTGAAACTCTTTCATTTCTGGCAACAGAGTTGTGCTAAAATGAGGGAAGCACAGATTATAATTAGCAAATTAATACATTATCCCGTGCTAAAACTCCAGATCAGTATGATAGTGTTTAGGGGATTTTATTTTATCTTTTTTTTTTTTTTAACTGAAGAGATCGTGTCCTTCATAAGAGACCAGTAGTGACTATTCACAAAGAAAACTGTACTTCCATTTACAAATCTTCCCTTTCTCACCAGAGAGCCAAGCTCAGCCTTTCTTAGGACTACCTGTGGCCTTCCTGGGAGTTAAACTAAAATTTACCTTTGGAAAAGAAAAATTAACCAACTTTCCTATTGGCCTTTCCCTTTACAAACATCACTTACTAAGGTTGGCTTGTAGGCCAGGGAGATTTATCTCGTCTCGCTCCGTGTATAACTATTATTCAGAATAATAGTGCCCCCTTAAGAGCCCTTATGTCCACTAGGCCTTAATATGCTTGAGGGCAGAGGGTGGGTTTGTCCATCTGTGTACCTCAACATACGACACACAGAGAGATGTAAAAATGCTTGCTGAAAGAATGAAGCTAAGTGTTGTTAAAAAATTAACCACATGGCCTAGGGACCCTCCAGCATGATTCTGGGTCTATTATATCCGTGTAATATACTGTGAAGATTGGTTTCAGCAGACAAACTTGTATAATAAGTTTGCTGTGTGTACAAGTTCCGCGTCTGACACTCTAGAGAGGAACTGGAAATGCTCGTGGGGTGGCCTGAGCATCTGGGGTTGGGTGAGAAGTTGTCCTGAAGTTGAGCTCTGCTTATGAAGCCCTCCCAGCCCACACATCGCGTGGCCTTCTTTATCTCCCCAACTGAGACCTGGGGCCAAGTTTGAAATAATGGCACCTGTGACCAGGTGCACAGACATGCTGCCTGTATCTGGGTCAGGAGGAGAGAGAAGTCAGCCAACACGTCATCTGCCTCCTCCTCTCAAAGGCAGGTGAGAGGTTATTTGCCATACCACAAACACCCAGAATTTCCTGTTTCAGAATTATGGGCAAAGCAAGCACCATTCCTGGACTATCTATAGTAGTCCCCCCCTGCTTCCTCTGGCCATTGAGAAACTAAACCTACCTTCTGTTTCTTCTGTGAATTATTAGAGCCTTGGATTTTTAGTTCTCTTCCCACTTCATTAGCATTCTTCACTCAAAGACCTTCTCCTGCTCCAGTACTTTATTCCAGCCTTAAGTATACAGTTAAGAAATGTATCAACAATTCTATCTCTTAGGATGCTCAACTGCAGGCAACAGAGAACAGCCAACTCAAAATGGCTCAAAGAATAGAGCATTTATTATGCACCGTAACAAGAACTCTAGAGCTAGGGTAGGTCTAGGATTGGTTAATCCAATTGCTCAACAATATATTCGAAGATTCAAGCTCTCATATTTCTGTCCACTTTCTGCTCCATCTGTTCTCCTTTGGCTAATGCCACTCATGGTTCCAAGATGGCTGTCACATTCATCATATGCAGGTATGACACTGGCCTACAAGGAAGAACTTGTTTTTTCTGTAAACCTTCTTTTAAGAGAAAGATCTTCCACTGATTCCTTCAGCAGACTCCCTCACATCTCATTGACCAGACTTGCACCAGATAACTCAGGCAAAGTACAAACCATTTAGAGGGTCAGAGAGACATAAATCAATGGGATAATGTCAGCAAGAGAGATATGTGGGCATAAGCCTAAATCAGTTACTGGCGAGGGGAACAGGACACCAGGGATAGACCAATCACAATGGACTACCAAGCCAGAAGTGGCTTCCTCTGAGGCACACGGAGGATGGATATCTGAACAAAATCAGGGTTATTAATGAAGAAAAGTATGTTTGTGTGGGAGGGATGAGGTGTCTGGGAGTTTGGATAAAGGAAATGATTTGGGGTAGGAATCCACCAAGGTTGGCTAGAACACTCTGCCTTCATTGGTTTCCATTTCTTTTAACTCTAATAAATATTACTAATCCTGGGAATGATTCCTTTTCCCTGGCATAGCCTAGATCCTTCTCCTAATGGATTTGGTACTTACTTCATTTCCAATGTTCAGAAAATTTACAAATATCTCTTCTTAAGAGCAATGACAGTAGAGCAACCAAGAAATCATAAAATGAAATTGGATTGCCCAAACCTATCTATAAATGTTATTTATCCACCTATCTAGCTCTGATTTGTTTTCTGCATAGGGTTTAAAAGAATTCTGTTGGCCACATGGCAAAGTCCTCATGGTTTATTCCTAAATGCGTATGAGAGTACCAAATGTAGGTTTTGAAGAATGATTCCTTATCTTGGCTACTTGGAAATATACAAACAGAAATGCGCCTTTGGGTTTCTTGAGTTTTCAGAGTTCTTGATAGGTGATTGACATAACTATGTTTCCATTCTTTACAGAGCTTTGGAGGTAGGGGATGGAGGCCATGTGGCTCCAGACTGCCAGAGATTTGCATTGCATCGTGGGGAATCCCAGCTCCTTCACACCACCGCTGATGTGCCTGGCCCTTTGCCTATGGAACCTGGAATGTTTAAAAAGGTAATGCTTCATTTCCAGTATTTGGCTCCCAGGAATAAACACTTTGGTGAACTAAAACATGGTAAAATAACCCTTGTCTGATTGAAAAGCACATACTTACAACGAATGTAAGTTGTAAAAAGGGTATTGTATATCAAAGCACCAGGATAATAAATAATGAGTCTCAAGGCGTGAGCGTGAATCTTTGCTCTACGCTGCCTTCAGATGTTCTTCCTCATTGTCAGGAGTGCCTTTTGCCTGCCTTTTTTCTTTCTGTACAGACTGTGTTTTAACTCAAAGGCATATAAAGTAAATAGGACATCAATATTTGGAATTCCCATAAAAACATTTATACTACTTCCTACTGCAAGGATTTTAGAGTTGTTATTATATCAGCAGCTGCTTCTTAATATCTAGAGGTTTGCATAGAAAGTTCTGACTCAATTGTATTGCCTTAAAAAAAAAAAGGAGCTTTCCCCAATGTGGGAGATAGAGAAGTGTATGCATGTTAACCACATTCATTCACTCATAAAAGGATATTACTCACATACTTGTCTGCGGCAGGAAAGCACAATGGTGTCTTTAGTCATAGTGCGAGAGCTGGTGGAGCTGCCGGGCTTTGAAGGTTGTACAATACATTTCTTGTTACAACCTACTGCTGTAAAATCAGTGACTGTTAGTAGTGAAAGATATTTTGTCATGAAAGAAATCCTCCCCCCACCAACAAGAAATTTGCTTTAGTAATGCTATATACTAGAAGTTAATTATTAGTGCAAGATGAGAAGTTTTGGAGATGGGATGCACAACAGTGTGAATAGACTTCATGCTACTGAACCGTATACTTACAATGATTAAGATGGTAAATTTTATCTTATGTGTATTTTACCACAATTTAGAATAAAAATTTTTTTTAAATTACTTAGTGATGGAAGCAGTAAAAAGAAAAAGACATGATGAGATTGTTAGTTCATATTTTATATTTTATTGGAACATGATAAAAGTAGGGAGGGAGAGGCTTCTGGGTGGCTCAGTGGGTCAAGTGTCTGCTTTTGGCTCAGGTCTTGACCCCAGGGTCCTGGGTCGAGCCCCGAGCCTGGCAGGCTTCCCTCTCAGCGGGGAGTCTGCTTCTCCCTCTCCCTCTGCCCCTCCCCAGGCTCATGCTCTCTCTCTCTCTCTCTCAAATAAATGAAATATTTAAAACAAAAAAGGTAGGTAGGGAAATTCAATAGAGAAACTTTGTAACTCAAAGCAGCATTATATTAATCAAAGTATCTGACATATAAAATTAACTTTTATAAAATGTTAAAATAAAAAATCAAATTTAAATTTTAAAAATTAGAAAACCTGGCTTCCTGTATGTTATACTTATATTCAAACTGTTTTCACATTTTGTCCTTCTTTCTTTATAAGAAATAGTTTATAACTGTAAGCAAAACCTCATAAATCTAGTCACTGGTCCTAGCTAGCATTTCAAGTTGTTTCTTACTTGTGTCCTTTAATAACTTAAAATAGAAATAATTGTGTAAGTATCATGCCATTAACTGTCCTGTGATGTTTCCTCAAGTCCAGGAAACAATAGGCAGCAGCATTCAGAGCTGGGGCACGAAACAAACCCCCTGAGAGGGATGGCGAGAAGGGTGTGTGGGGAGGGCCCTTCTCCTGTGGTTCACGGCCCAAAGACAGTCCTGTCTTCTTCACAGTGCTGATATGCCATCTGGGTATGGTCTCTCAACCCTTCCTTGCTCTCCTGGACTATGGTCAGGGAGCCCTGGGCATGGGGCAGCCCTCAGGGAGAGGCCCCAAGGCCAACCCAGAGCGTTCAGGACTGTGAGAGTGGGCAGAGACAAGGAGGCTTGCAACCAGAGACAGGGGAACTGGGAACCCAGTGTAGCAGGGAGCCAGAGCGGGTAGAGAAGGGCAAGAAGGTGAAGAAGGAAACAGAAGCAGTCTGTCATTCTGGCTACACCATCTCCGAGTGTCACCTGAGATGGGATCAGCCAGGCAGTGCCTGAAGCTCTCTACTCGTATCACACCTTCCCCCTGAGAGATGGCCAAACACCCACAACAGGAGGGACTGGCTCTAAGGTCCACCTCTGGGTCTGCCTGTTGTCTCTTTCGGCCCTCTCCCTCCATCTCCCTGCCCTCTCTACCCCTCCATCATCCCTCTTACTCCTGCTCTCTCTGGGCTCCAGCTCTCTAGATCTTTCTCATCTGCATAGTCTACCAGGCCTGGAAGAAAAAGACAAGCAGTGGAACAGACTTTCTCTGCCCTGCTGATGTGTTCTCAACTTCATCTCTCGAGATCATGGTGGAGAGGAGTCAGTGGATCATTCTCCAAAGGGCAAGCCATCCCCCAACACTGGCCTGGCCAGTGTCCTTAGGAAACAAAGGTTAACTCCGCTTAGATTCTGGGTGGTTCGTACCTACTGTGAGTGCCTGTGTGCCAGGCACGCCCCACACTTTCCGAAGCACCCTTCTCTTAGTCTGCTCTGCAATGAGCCTGCTCACTTCCTTGGAGAATCAGTGCATTTATTAGGCCGGTTCATCAGGACCACCCTTGGCATCTTTCCCAGGCAAAAGGCCATAAATTCTTCTTAAGATTCCTGAGTTGATCCAGCCCTCTTGGTTATATGTATTTATTCAAATGAGTGTTTAAATTTTTATTTGCATTAAAGTTAAGCAATTTGCCTTTCCCCAAACAACCAGAATTTATTCATTCTATTTGTTCTGTACATTTTGTTACTGCATTTGTTTATTTAACATGCTGTTAAAATTCCTTAGACATTCCTTAAAGATGACAATACTATATTGAATCCTTCAATTAAAATAAGAAGACATTTACTACACCTGCTTGTGTAAACGGAAATATGGATTTATAATTACAAAGGTAGTACTGCTTCTCAAACACATACATACATCAAGTAGGGGAAAAAAGCATAACAAAAATCAAAAGAGATTATTACTAGAATTCAAATCTTAGATGGGAAAAATCACCAGGGATTTTATATTTATTTGTACAAAACAATCTTTCCTTTAAATGGCCACATAAAATCTTTAGTCCATTTTACAGCAGAAGATATGTTTATGTAAAATGTTTATTTCTAACAGACCACTTTTTCATATTAGAGAAAAGCATAAGGAAGTGGTATCACTAAATGAAAACATATATTCTGTATGTAAGTGACAATCATGCTGAGTAATTCTTTCTTTGCAGGTAAGAGAGGATTAATATTGTAGATTAGTATGTGTTTTGTTATATTTATGTACTTATATTTATTATGTTATATTTTCTGCTTAATTTATTTCATAAGTAAAAATATCTTAATTCCACTACAGGGAGGTATTTCTGGGACATGAAGGAACACTCTTTATTAATTAAAGCATTTCTTTAAAAAAGAATAGAACAAGATGCTGAGAAGTGTATTGTTAATTAACATCAGCGTCTTCCAAGAAGGCAATTACCTTAATGAGAATTTCTATGATTTCTAGTACAAAAATCATTTAATCCCTTTTCAATTACAATCACTTATTTTGATCTGGAAAATTGCATGTGACTATAGTGATTATAAGTAAAAGTTTAATCATTCTGTAGCCAAGTTCAAACAAGTAAAGTGGAATAAACAGGAACAGCAGTTATTTGATTAATTCAAGCAAAAAACTATTTTGCTTTAACCGTTTGGATTCTTTCATTCTTGATGACCTGGATAAAACCTCTATTTCCCATTATCCACAAGTGTGTGTGCATATGTACTTTTTAAAAGATAAAATAAGCCCCTGCCCCCCTCAAAAAAAAAAAGGGTAACTATAATCTATAGAGGAGAAGAAGTCTTGCAAATCAGTGTTGTTCCTTCAGAAGTCACTTGTATGGATTTTGATTCTTGTCCATGTTCCCGCCCCATCATTCAGAGAACATCCGGAAATCTCTAATCTCACTCTTCGAGATTGAGATGCTCCCAAACCATTGAAACAGACAGGCAGCCGCCTTAGTCTCAGCTGGCTCAGAGATGGCTCTACCACAATCCCTTTCGACAGCTTTTTACGGCCTAATTCATCTTACAATTGTTAAGGTGGGGCATCTTCCCGTTTCCAGCCTGGTTATTCTAGTTGAGTCAAGAAGTATAACAATCCAATTTAACAAGCACCGGTTGAGGTAGAAAAGAAGAAAAAACTATTTTCTAACACTTTCATTTTCTGTGGTGGTTGACCACTTTGAGAGGGGATGTCCCATTTCCCTGCCATCCCAAATTTCTCTCTCTCTCTCTCTCCCTCTAGCTGCTCCACATGGGTCCACTGATTTTGCTCTGAATGCTCAATCCCCAGCCTTACTTCATGTCTTAGGCCAGATGACTTCAAAATATGAAGGACTTGAGAGACCTCAGACTTGTTCACTCCACCCCCACCCGGCCTCATCCCACAGAACATCAGATGGTGTCTCGTCCACTGTTGCCTTGGCGTAGAACACAGTCCATGAACATTTTGTCTCAAGGCACCCAGGCTGCTAATCTCACCAAGGACGGTTCTAAAATCATCATGCAAAGAGTAGGACCTTCCAAATCCTGAAGTCTAACCTCCAACTCTCATCCCGAGACTGAGGCATTTACTGAGGTTAGGCTATCCCAATAGTGACTTACTTAAAGGACTGATGAGTATCATCCATCCATTCCAATGCTACATTTCACCTTCCTTTACCTCAAATTACCTGTGCCATCTGGTGTTGTGAAGAGAGACTGCTGAGCCCTTGGGCCTTCCTTGTCCCAAATGTCTGCTTTCATCACCAGCCAGATCTCACTATCATTCCACCTCACCTTACCCTGGGACCTGTCCTATCCATGCAGGTAGGTCTACTGCCCAACTTCAATCTCTCACCCTTATCAGACCAACTGCGTGGCAACAGTCTGTGTTCTATCGGTACTGATCTAAAAGTCTAGATATACTGTTAGAAAACAAAATTAAAGATAGAGAACAATGTGTACGGCGTGTCACATTTTGTGCAAAAGTTAGGGGATCAGAATAAATGTTTTTGTTTATAGGTTAATTAAGAAAATATAGAAGGATATGGGACACCTGGGTGGCTCAGTCAGTTGAGCGTTTGTCTTCAGCTCAGATCACGATTTCAGGATCCTGGGATCGAGCCCCACGTTGGGCTCCCTGCTCAGCAGTGAGCCTACTTCTCCCTCTCCCTCTGTTCTGCCTCCCCCTCCCCCAACTTGTGCTCTCTCTCGCTCTCTTTCTCAAATAAATAAATTAAAAACCTTTAAAGAAATATAGAAGGGTACGTGCAAAACTAATTACCTGTGATGGGGTGGGGGAAATGGCAGGTAGGGGACATGGTCGGGAGAGACTTTTTGCTGTATACTTTCTCATATTTTGAATTTTGAGCTATGTGAAGGTATTGCATATTGAAAAAAATTTTAAGATAGAGGAATGAATAGGTATGATTTAAATTATATTGTGATTAAAGTTAAGTTAAAATGATTTAGGTATGCATGTGAAATTTTTATGATTCTCTGATTTGCTGTAATCTAGACCAGTCCTGGTTGCATTGTCTGAGAGACTACTGCTCCCATGTCCTTAGTGGGCCATTCCACTGACTTTGCAAATATTTCTTCCCGTGCCTACAGAGTCTTTCCTCATTTTGTCTACTCATCCTTTAGGGTCTTGCTCAAACAGCTCTTCCTTTGTGATGTCTGCCTCAGAAAAGTTGTTAATTTTCCTCTTTGTGCTGCCATTCACTTTGGACGTACCCCAAACTCAGCACTTACCGTACTAATTTACAAGTCTCCTTCCTTACTGGACTAGGAGGCCCCAAGGGTCAGACTGCATTTATGTGGCTGGAACATTAGCTATACAGTTTGCATAAAGGAAATGCAGTATATTCACCCTAAAAGAATAAAAGAAACAATGCTATTGCCAACGTGCAGCATTTCGGTTCCAGTACAAATTTCATTTTTACTTAGGCTTTCAAAAGTAGAGCAGGAAAGCTCACCAAATACATGTGTACACATGTATTAAGCCATGTGTGGGCAGCAGAAAGAGAATGTGGCCATTTCAGAGTGTGCCTCCACCTTCTCCTCTTGCACCGGTGCTGTGGAGTTACAGAGATCAAGGTACAGCACGTCTTTGCCCCTGTAAAAGCCTGGTATTATGGAGCACAGCTAGAGCCGCCTTTCCTACAGAGGTTTCACAGCTTGGGCATTCTATAGGCTGGAGAATGTTGCCTCAATATCCTAAGTACGGCATTACGAACAGCAGGATATGGTATACCAGCTGTTTTTCTCATCAAAGCTAAATGGCCATGTAAGAAAAAGATTGCCTACGCATAGCTGGCTTTGGAAAAATCAGGCTATCTCTATCAACCTGTGATACCATGCATTTGAAGGTATCATGGTCACCAGGATGCAACAGGAAATCAGTGAGTGGTTTGTTTTTCTTTCACTCCAAATACATGTGTTGCCTTCCTTTGAGGTCATGACTGTGGGTGCTGTTTATTTACATATATAAAAATAAACATATAAATATATATTAGCCAGTGCATTTCCTCTATTAATCCAAACTAGAAGGCTTTGACTGTGGGAGGGTTTTCAGGGTATTTTTTTAAGTGTGATAATATATTTATTATTTTTCTTCTAAATATTATATCTGCTCGTTGCAAAGACTTTCCAATATTCTGAAACATACAAAATAAAGACTTACATTGTCTCATCACCTTTAAAGTTAACTAGTTTGGTGTGTATCCTTTCAGAATTTTTTCTTATGCATTTATGTAAACAGAGGTAGTCCATTTGTGCATTTCCTACCGAAAGGGATAATACACTGCATACAATTCTCTAACTTGTTTTTTTACTTATCAATCTTTAGAATCATCTTTCCAAGTTAATATCTATAAATATGCCTGTTTTGAATTACTACAGAGTATTTCCTATACATAATATAATAGTTGTTCTGTTTTGTAGTTTCCCAATCTTTATTTATGGACATTTAAGTTATTGCCACTTTTTTTTTTTTTAAGTAAACTCTACCCCCAGTGTGGGGCTCAAACTCATGACCCTGAGATCAAGAGTTGCCTGTTCTTTTTTTTTTTTTTAATGATTTTTTATTATATTATGTTAGTCACCATACAGTACATCCCCAGTTTCCGATGTAAGGCTCGATGATTCATTAGTTGCGTATAACACCCAGTGCACCATGCAATACGTGCCCTCCTTACTACCCATCACCGGTCTATCCCATTCCCCCACCCCCCTCCCCTCTGAGTCCCTCAGTTTGTTTCTCATAGTCCATAGTCTCTCATGCTTCATTCCTGTTCTACTGAGTAAGTCAGCCAGGCACTTTCTTTCTTCTGTCACCAATACTGTCTCTATGGGATTTTTTGGTCAGTATTTCTGTGGGCTAAATTCCCTAGAAACAGAATTATTGAATTGAAAGCACACTTATTTTTAAATGTTACAGATGCTATCAAATTGCCCATAAAGAACTTGTATCAACCTAATCTCCCAACCAAAGTGGATGAATGTGCGTATTTTTCTACCACTTTATAACTGTTGTTTATAATCAGTCTTTTTTTTTGCGAATCTGTTGGTATCTCATTGTTTAAATTCGCAGTTCTTCAATTAAAAAAGAGGTTGAACTCTTTTTTTGCTTATTGGCCATTTATATTCCTTTGGTGAATTATCTTTTCATGTTCTTTGCTCATTTTTGAATCGGATTGTTTATCTTGCTGAAGATATTGTGATAAAGTAATAATCACTGGTATTCAGAATTGATAAAAATTGTGTTCTTGTAGGGGACATTTTAATCTTCGTGTATCTTTCTTCTTCTTTTTAAATAAGATAGTGTTCTGTTATCCAATTAGGGTTTGAATTTGTTGTGTTTGTGGGGATGGGGGTTTTGTGTGGGAGGAGCTATTAAGTAGTGAAAAGCTGAAAGGCTTTTCTGCCCTTACTGGAGAGGGGGTATCAGGAGTGGGACTTGTGAAATATTTTCTGGTCACTCATGCAATGGAGTTAAATAAAGGTCTCAGAAGAGACCTTTCCTCCCATTCATTCCAGTTCTGCTTCTGCCTGTCTTTCTGTCCCTTTGTTCAAATAAATTTCTTGCACTTGCTATTAAAATGTTTACAACAGTCTTAGACTCCAAACATCAAGGACTGAAAACACTTCAAGTCTTTGGGATTCTGTTTTCAGCTCTAGTCAAGACAGATCCATTTGCTTCCAGAACACTGGGTGGTGATACCCTGACCAGCATGCCCAGCTTGCTGTAAGGAATCGTTGATGATTGTAAAGCCTGGGGCATATACAAAGCTCTGTATAAGTAGTAATTACTGTTATTGGTCTCTGACATCCTCAAATTGTAAGCTGAATTCCTAGCAGCTAATGCAGTAGAGGGGGAAATTAAAGCTCTTGTGACATCATCCCCATAATAAAGAGGAGTCGCGAGCCAGTGATGCTTATTTGTTTTCGTGAGGACATCGAGAGAGGATCATATCATCATTTTGGCTGGAGAGATGCAAAACTGGGGGTTTGTGTTCTTTTGAATTGATGAAGAGTTTTTTCCTAATCATAGTAAGTCAGAAATCCCTCACTGGGGAGCCCTTCTTTTACTAAGAACAGAGGCCTCTGGCTGCACTCGGAGAGCATTTGGGCCAGCTGGAACCCCATGTGGCTGCTTCCGTAGCTCTGGACTCCACTTCCCCACTCCACTTCTTCTGCAGTACTTATTATTCTCTCCTGAGGAAAATCTGAAGACCGGTCCCACGCAGAACCTCGATGGGGGGTCGGACCTGCTGTGGCTGTGGCTGTGGCAGGTGCCAAGCATGCGCCAGTAATCGGAGGAGTGTTGAGTATCGGAATAGGTATCCCGACTCCCGGAATAGATGTGAAAACTCCAGAAACAGGGTCTATGACCGGGATCTTGAGGTAAGGCCTAGTCAAGGGAATCCTTCTGAGTCACTGATTTGTCCAGTGTCAATTTTATAATGCTTGAGTGTGAGGTTTGTGATCGTGAATCAGTATCTATTGCTGTTATGCAGGGCTAATGCCATTCTGGTCTTGTATACTTGCAAGTATCCTGGGCACTATCTATTAATATATTCACTGATACTTTTTATTTTTCTGAGTGTTGAACAGCCATTGGTTAGAACGTAACCAGCGAAGTAAATGACTGTGAAGGTAGCTCCCGCCGGGTACTGTTCTCGGAGACTTAGTCCTCTCTACTCTAGCCTTTTCAGAATTTCAGTGCTGGAAGAGAACCAGGCTACCTTGTCTTCTCTTAAAAGCTGCTTTCCTTTGGGTTGGGCTCATTTACAGTATGCCACGTTCTTATTTGAATCAGATATTAATAAATCACATAAAGGTGCTTTAAGAAATGGAATGATTAGCTTAAGATTCCAGATCAACAGCTCTGAATTGCTTTTTATGTACCTGATTTGACAGGAGATGTTGTCTTAAGATTGAACGGCGAATCAAGGTCAACCCTGATCTTACTCATTATCCCCAGTTCCTGTTTATAAAAGCCAGTGTGTTGTTTTAGTATTAAATCTTTTGTACTGCTTTGTATGGCCAACCTCACCAACCTGAGCTCTCTCTGATGCTTGTTCAGCCCTCTCTTCTTCACCTCTAATATTATATATTTGCTTTGTTCTCACATGATAGCTTTGAAGGTTTTAGAATGGAATGTGCAGAATGCGTAGGTCAGACTAGCTTTTGTGATGTGCTCTAGGAAAAGCATGCCCTGTATACTTCTGATCAATTGTTTTCCTTCAGGGTACTGATTACAGTATAACCCATAATTTAATGAAATAGGTAATAGATTTAAATATATATATGTGTGTGCGTTTGTATGATATATATATACATATATATGTGTGTTTGTATGTTACATATACTTTTGAAGAACATCTAATGCTGAAGTGACAGTTGAAAGTAGAGTAAAACATTTGAAGTTGTCGGTTCACTGACCGCATCGGTCAGATGGACCCTTGTAGCTATTTCTTATTTCAAGATGAGAGGTGACAGACTAGTATATTAATTATTCTGTGTTTATTCCCATGACTATTGATTTTACTGTCATTTCTTCTTAGCAAAGCTTTGATTTCTCTCTACCATTGCACCTGACGACTTTCTCTGTTAGAAGCGTCAGTCAAATACCATCTACAGAGAGATAAAAAATTCACTATGCATAAATTTGTGTCCTTCGCTAATTACTGATTCATTATCAGGTCCCAGGGGATATTTTTAATGACTTCTAACCAGCAACATTGAAGAAAATGTTCAGAGGAACAGGGAGAAAGACAGAGATGTGTGACTGGCAGACAGACAGACAACACGAATTTAAATACTTAGAGCATTTGGATAGCATGTCCTTTTGAGAGATCTCTGTGATTATGACAAATACGGCCTAAAAAAAAAAATGAATCTCTTCAAGGCAACCCACATCATCTCAGTAAATATTGGACCATCTAACCCAATTCCCTGCTGACTCTGAATGAATATCTTAGAAACCTGAACATGATATTCACCAAGATGGTCCAAATAAGAACCCTAAATAATAAGGAATGTTTCACCCATCTGATTTTGTTTTATTAGAATCTTAAAACGAAGAATGACTAACTGAGAAAATGAGGGAAGTAGGGACTTTTTTTGGCATGGACGCTAAAACTCCTCATTTTAAGCATCTCCCTATTTGTGATGATATCATTCAAACCAGCACAGAGGACTTTGCCCTTGGATTCCCTCATAACGTTTGCCTAAAATAGCTAGGCAGAATATCAAAATACTTCTAGGAAGTATTCACTTCTATGGGTTTAGCAATTAAGTGAAGCTCCACCGAAAGGTATATGTTAATTCAAAATACTGATTTTTTCCAGGTATTTTATAAAATGACAGTATGTATTATAATAATGACAAATGCCCTTTAAAACCCCCTCTTTGATTTTCTATTTTAAACCTGTAATCATCCAAACTGGCTATAATAATTTATTTGTGAATGCAAAAAATTATGGCTGATCAACATCTATCCATCTCGAAAACTGATTAAATTGCATCTCATTTGTGAAGTTTCCCTCCATTCTCAGATGATATTATCTGACATCTCGCATGTTCTCATGGAATTCTGTACCATCCCAAGTGATTTCTCCATATTATTATTCAGAAGCCTATCTCTTCATTACTAGCATTCTCTAGGGCAGGATATTCCCATCTCATTGCACCTCATGCGATGCCTAGCATATAGAAGGCACTCAATATGTGGAAATACAATGACCGGAAAAGTGAACTAGACAGCACTGAGCGTAGCCGGAAGAGCAGAGCTCCGACTTCAGCCATTCTTTAGACCGGCTGCTTTAGCTTGGGTAGGTTATTTATCCTTCCCAGGCACCAGCCTTTATATTTGTAAAGTAGGAGGTGGGAGCTGGTTTAGCTAGTGCTCTGTGGAACCCTGGAGATCCTCTCAGGTGCCTTGGAGGCTGCAACAGGCAGAAAAGGATGGATGGAAAGGTGGATGGGAGAGGAACTCAGGCTTGCAAGCTTCATGCCCTGTCCTCACTCAGGGAAGCTCACGTCTATCTGTTTTCTACATATAGCTGAATCCCTGTTACAGTTTCTTTTGCATAAAATGTTTTACTGCTGAAAAAATCATGATAACAACTTGACTAGATTACATATAATGTTCTTCCATGTCTAGTATCTGTCATTTTATGTAACAATTTTATTAGCTCATCTCATTATCATATTGCCTTTTAAAAGAAATTTTACACCACATTGCTCTCATTAACTCCGTATTTATATGCACCCCCCCACCCTGAACAGGTCTTTTCTGCTCTGTATTTTACCCAGCCTACTTGTCTGTTACATCTTGTAGTTATGTTTTAAACCTGAAATAAGCTGATCGTCCCTACTGAATTTTCTTTAGTCTGTAGAATCACTCTCAAATTTAATGAATTGATTTGAATTTTATTCCAATCCAGACAAACAAAACAGCAACTGTGAATATCTAGTTTCTTCTATAAATCAGATGAAGACATTCTTAATTTAATTCCTTCTGGTCATTTAAAAAGTCATTGAGTAAAATGATATCCAAGCTGGAATGGGGGGGGGCAAGAGTTGAATAAATTCATAGTTTGACCTTCCTGTGCTGTTAGCGGATCTTGCAATGAGTTAGTTGTCTTCCCTGCCTTCATTTTTTAAAGTAAGCTCTATGCCCAATGTAAGGCTTGAACTCACGACCCTGAGATCAAGAGTTGCATGCTCTACCAACTGAGCCAGGCAGGCACCCTTCTACTTAATTTTAAAAATTTTTTGAAATAGCAAATATTTTCATGTTTGTGAATAAATATTCATTGATAGTCATCCAAAGTACTAAATGGAGCATCACATATTTTCACAGCATAAATAATAATGAAGGAATTAATAGGTAGATTACAGGAGAAAAGGAAAGAAGCACTAGAAGGTCAAAGTATAGAGAATAAGGAAAGAGATTCAATACCCATGTACTCAGCATTTATTCAAAGCTCACTAAAAGTCTCTAGTGCTTCTGCAATTTTAATGCTAACATTCTGCCAGTGGCTTAAGCGTTGTTCCTTATGTTTGGTACATGTGCTGTTTATTTATTCATTTCGTGCTTGTTAATGAGGTACCTGGGAGTTTCTCCTTTCAGTGAAAATAGAAGAGAATGAAAAGGGAATTGTTGGGAGTACCCTGACTAACTCAGTCACACAAACTGCCAACAGCTTACCCTAAAACAAGCATAAAAGGAATGACAAACAAATTTTATTTAAGACTAAAAAATACAAAGCAGTATGTCAGTTACATTTGATACTGCATTGTTCCATTTTACAATTAAATGCATCAGAATCAGGGTGGTAGTTGGACTCGTGAAAAGTAAGTCAAAATACCGTGTGTTTGGTTAGAGAGAATGGTACAGAGAGGAAACTTAGGAAGTCGAACTTTCTTCAGGAATAAATGTGGGGTGCAGCCCAATCTTTAAATACAGACAGAGAAAGTGTTGTAAGTTCTTGAGCAAAGAAGCATTCATGATGAATGAAGTATTTCAGAGGAGGTGTCATGGATATTCTTGGTGTGATGGAAAGGTGGGGTTTAGGGAAATAAAAAACTGTGATCAAAGATGGAGACTAGAATTTCAGAAACTGTCCAAGAGGCTGTTAAAACAGTATGGGCTTGTATTAAAGTAGAGGCTGTTGAATGGGCTGAGGTCAAGAAATTCGATGATAGATTATATGTAGAGCAAGAGTGGATGGAATAAAAAGATTCTAAAGTTTTTAGTTTAGGAGGCTTTAAAACAATGATGTTTCTGGCTGCCGGTGAAATTCTTCAGAAAGGAAGACTGCTTGCAAGAAAAATCAATTTGTTCTTTCTAGAAAATGTTGACTTTGAAGTAGTAACTTGAAAACTAGGTGGAAAATTTTAGAGTAACAGAAATAACAGTACCGAGAAATAGACCTGAGATACCATCAGAACACATTAGAAGCTGAAAACTTTCCAAGTTTTCTCTTTCTTTTCCTTCCTTCCTTCCTTCCTTCCTTCCTTCCTTCCTTCCTTCCTTCCTTCCTTTTTCCCTTCCTCCCTTCTTTTCTTTTATAAATTGACATCAAAACTCATTTGGCAGCAAAATCTGACCTGAACTCTTATGAGGCAATTTATTGTCTTTAAGTATCCCGCTTAGCATGAATTGTCATACATATCTGCTGCAGATATTAATACATTATGATATTTTTGAATATTATCTTTCCAAAATCTGAAGATTTTTGCTTTTAAAATACTTCCAGCCCCAGTAGGCTTTGCATAAGGGACTGTGGACCTGTAGTAAGTTTAGAGAAAGAATGCCAGTGAGGGACTTTACAGAATCCTACATAACTGAGAGTCATCTGTGTTGAACAAATAATGAGAGATTTAATGAATGTTTAAACTTAAAAAGAGAAACATAAAGTTCACACGAGGAGCACGTAAAGGAGGGAAGTCAAGAAATAGGTAGGTTGAAGCAGATAAACGATTTGGCAAAAAGAAGGGTATGGTTGAATCCGTGCAGTTCTTGAAGGTTACGAGAGTAGAGGGATCTGGGCCCTGGGAACTGGAGAGGGAGGCTGAGGTTCATTTACAGGTTGAAGGAGAGGCACAGACCTAAGGGGGAATGTTAGAGGCTGCCCAAGGGGTGGCAGCACAGAGGGCAGGGCTGACCTTCAGATCAGACGAACTAGGCCCAGTTTTAGAAGCAGAGAAGAGGACAAAGAAGAGAGAATACTAAAAATGCTTCAGAACAAGGGAATCATTTTGGAGGAGCAAATGGGTTAAGACATAGATCTTCAGACATGGCAGGGAGAAGCTTCGGAGGGGAGCAGAGGTCCCTCTTCCCAAACTAAGGAAATATCCGCATGTGAATTGACACAAAAAAAGAATTCACATTGAAGAGTTTTACTTTTCTTTATAGAGAAAGAAATAAGGCCACTACCCCAAAAATGGGCCTGGGGAAGAACTGATGATTGAGAGGAGGGTGGTTTTGGGGTGTGGAGAAGAGTTAGGAGCACCACTGACAAAAGTATGGCAGGAAGTCAACGGGGAACCCATGGCTGTGGAAAGGGCCAGAGTGAGGTAAACACCATAACTCTACAAAGAACTGTAGCACATGCGCAAAGAACTGTCGGGCCATGGATGTCTTGTTGTGCAGTGCGGTCTGAAATTTCCCAAGCCACAAAAATGGGGTATCTTTTAACTCTCGCAGTAGACATGTAGGTGCACGCAACGTGATCCTTTGTCATCAGCTTTCCCAAATAAGGAGCAAGGAGTAACCGCGAGATGGAGACGGTAACTCCGGCAGTCTCCTCCCCAGCTCCCCTGGCTCTGTCTCTTGAACTCTGACCCCTACACATCTCTGCACAGAAAAGCAGCGTCGTCTTTTAAAGGCATGAATCAGATCCCACTACTTCTTTGCTTCTTCGCAACTCACCGATGGCTTCTCACCACACTTAGAAAAGAGATCTCCAGTTTCCATGCGGGCTTACAGGCCTTCCGTGAGCTGCGTCCTGCCCCCACCTAACTCAAACCCCCCTCCTTGCTGTGCCCCTGCCACCCTGGAGAAGTTTCTGGTGCAGGACTCTTTCTTGCCTTGAGAGTTTGACTCTGCCTGTTTGTTTGGCCTGGAACGCACCTCTGCCAGTCCTCAAGGGACGGATTCCTTCTTGTCCTTTACATCTTAGCTTAAATGTTACCTCTGCAGAGAGACCGTGCAGTTAGGATCACCCCAACCTACAGGAATTCTCTGCAGAGGGCATATTACTATGTACTTTCCCACTCATTTCTTTGCTTGTTGATTGTCTTTCTTCCTCATAATGTAAACTCTGTGAAGCAAAGATTTTTGTCTCTTGTTCACCACTGTATCCCCGTTCCTAGCACAGTGGCTGGTGTAGACTAGATGCTCAACCGATGAGGAATGAGTGAATACATTTTTCTCTGTACCTTTTCCAACTTAATTTCCTTGGTTATTTTATTTCTCAATGTCTGCTTAATACTTAGGAGGTATTCTGCAGTCCAATTTTCTTAATTTGATTTGCTTTCTTAATTTCGGTTTGACGCAGTAAGTAGAGCACATTGTCTGTCTTTTCTACGGTTCTGTAACTGCTGGGATTTTCATGCCTGTGATGTTGCCTACACAGCCAAGTCTGAAACCTGTTTTGTTCCTTTGTGATACAACCTTCTCATCTACTGCCCCCATTAATGGCATTAAAAGGAAGAAGATCTTTCTTTGTAGCTGTTTCATTACAGAAAGTCAGTATTTTTTGTCAGGAGCCAGTTTGGTAACAAAGAGCTTTGGCAACTCTGCCTCAAGGCCCCCCGAGTCTACCCACACAAGGACAGTAAGCCCTAGCCTGTGCTGGGAGAGGGGAGGTGGGTGAGCCCCTCTGCTGAGCACTCAGGCTGCCAGGCCAATCCTGGGCTTCTCCTCAGTGACAGGGAGCTTCCCTTCGGTCCCTGAGATGTTGGGGTAGCGTATCCTCTCCAGTCCGTCCAGCAACAGCCTGGTAAACACGACGCTCTGTAACATACCCAGAGAAATGGAACTGACTGCTAGCTGGCTATGGGTAAGGAGTGAAATAAGAAATACAAATAAGATAATTCTGCATTATTACAAAGATGAATCCAGGAGCAGAAAACCAAAAAGCAAATATATCATCATAAAAATGGAATAGGGTGGATCTACGTAGACTGCCTTTCTCAAAGCGATTGATGCAACTTTCTTGGGCTCTCGCACAGTATAATTAATATGTGTCACTCCTTAAGGGACATATTACCTGCCCGTGCCATGAAGCCTCTTTATATTTAGCACTGTACAATCATTAATTAGCTCATGCACGAGTCCCTGAGTTGGTGTCATTATCTTTGCTTTGCAAACAAGGAAAAGCAAGGGTGTTGGTGCCTAGACTCCAAACAGTGTATTGCTGGGCTCAATAAAGAATATTGGAGGAGTGCCTGCGTGGCTCAGTTGGTCAAGCGTCTGACTTCGGCTCAGGTATCTCGGGACCCTGGGATCCTGGGATCGAGCCCCACTTCAGGCTCCACGCTCAGCAGGGAGTCTGCTTGACCCTTTCCCTCTCCCTCCCCCAACTTATGCTCTCTCTCTCAAATACATAAATTAAGTCTTTTTTTTTAATGATTTTTTATTATATCATGTTAGTCACCATACAGTACATCCCCGGTTTCCGATGTAAGGCTCGATGATTCATTAGTTGCGTATAACACCCAGTGCACATGCAATATGTGCCCTCCTTACTACCCACCACCGGTCTATCCCATTCCCCCACCCCCCTCCCCTCTGAGGCCCTCAGTTTGTTTCTCATAGTCCATAGTCTCTCATGTTTCACTCCCCCTTCTGATTACCCCCCCTTTCTTTATCCCTTTTTTCTCCTACCGATCTTCCTAGTTCTTATGTTGCATAGATGAGAGAAATCATATGATAGTTGTCTTTCTCTGCTACATAAATTAAGTCTTAAAAAAAAATAAGAATCTTGGCATTTCTCATTCTCAAACTGAACTTGGGTTTCCTGCACTGTGGCATCAACATGCTATATTACTGAAGACAGCCGAACAGAAATGCCCCAAATGCATGTTGTTCTTGCAGCATTTTGGCTCCATCCTTGTGGTTTTCCACATGAAAGGACACTGCTCTCTGCTTGGCATCATTGGAAGCTGGATGGGAGGGACTAGCAGGAAAGGGGGAGTATAGCGTGGCGACGTGGAAGGGAAACGTATCGCGTGATTTCTGGTCCTTAGAGAGAAGTTACCTGAACTAAGCTTCTTGGGGATGTCCACGAAGTCTGAAAGATATGTTGGTCATCAGGGAGCAGGGTTAATCTAATGCAACTTGGCCTCCCCTTCCAGAATGTTTCTGGTAAATCCTATAAGCAAAGAGCAGACAAATCTTATCCTTAAAGGAAGTATCCCAGCAGCAGAAGGACAGAACATCAATGTACAGAACATCAATGTGTGGGTCTTCCCTGCAGGCGTTTCATAGGTGCCTGCCTAGTCTGCTGATGGGTAATGCTAGCCTGGTTTCTGCTTTCATACTTCTACAGGATCGTAGCGATTTCAGTCTTCTCTATAGATTATTCAAAGGAGCCCAGCAGCTTTTCTGCACCAGATCAGGAAAGAAGTACCTAAGGGTTAATTTCCGGAACATCACACACCAACAAGCTTCCTCTTGGGGGAGTGCAGGGCACAATCTCTTGAATGCAAGTTACTCTTCCAAGAAGTGGACAGTGCTAACAGCCTGGTGACACGAGCTTTGTGTCGGGTGTGGCTCAGCTGGAAGTGAGGAGGCAGCCCCTGGGCTGTTTCAGTTCTCCAAGCCTCCCCCTCCCAAAGCATGTTTTATCCCTATTGTGCCCTGCTGGTGCCAGGCGCTCAAAAAGAAAAAGAGTCCTGTTTATTTGCAGGCCATAGACAAAAAGGATAGAAACGAAAATAGATAATAGATATTAAGATAGATTTAAAAAGATAGAATCTTTCACCCCCTATTTCTGATCTTTGGTCTGATTTAGGGAAAGTTAATAGTAAGTATCAAAACATTTTTTTTTAATTAAGCTTTATGCCCAACGTGAGGCTTGAACTCATGACCCCAAGATCAAGAGTCCCATACTTCCCAACTGAGCCAACCAGGTGCCCCAAAACATTTCTTTCAACAGAATGGACTGCCCGATAAAAAGCTCATTGATTTAGGATATTTTAAACCAAACACGTTTACCATGAACAGTACGCATGATCAATATGGCTTTAGCTTCTCTTTTGTAGGGAGAGAAAATAACATAGTATTCCATGAAAATTTTTGTGAACATAAGCTGATACCTGCTTTACATTTTTAATCAGAAATGGAGTTTGAAAAAGAAAAATCTCTCAGGTAATAATTTTCCTTCACAGAATTATTAGGGTAAGAATAGATTTTGTTGAATTTTTGTTTCTTTTTAAGTTAAATCTGACACTCTCATGAACATTAAATGTATGTTTTTGTGGAAATATAAAGTACTTAAATATTTGGGGGAACTGGATGTTTAGAGCTGAGTTCCAGTACTTGGCTATCTGGAACCTTGGAGAATGAGTTTCTCTAGGCAGCTGACTTTTATGAATGACTTAGTGTCTGTCTTTGTAGGTTAGAAACTTAAAAATTTTTACTGATTTGGATAAAAACTATCTAAAGATACATTTACTTATTTTTGTTTTTTTCTTAAACAAAATATGCTAAACATTAAATAATGCTTTTTCTTGATAAAGCATGATTATTATGGATAACAGCTTTTTTTATGGAAATACAGTAATGTTCTCAGAGCTTACTGAAGTGTGTGTTCTATCTGCGATTGCAGTAATTATCATTTCTGTGTTACATAGTTTTTTCTAGAAGCTCCCTTCTTGTTACCTGTAATTTCTTACTTTTGTCGCTGTGTAATTTAAAAAAGTGTTTTAAAATGTTTAAGTATTTCAATTAGTTCTGTGTTTGGAAATTAGCTAGCAATGCTCATTAAAATGTGTAAAGGAAGAATAAATGGGCTTGGAGTGAAGCCAAAAGTGCCTTCTCCAACTTGACTATTCTTATTAACAAAGAATATGTTATGCAAATTTAAAAACATACTCAAAAGTAGAGAGAATAGTATAATGGATCATCCCACCATCCCACTTCCATTTACACATCATCCAGTTTCAACAATTACTATCATCTGGGCAGTCTTGTTCCCTCTATACCTCCCCTACTATCCATCCCCACAGCTGGATTAAAAGCCAATCCCAACATTAGTATGAATCCCAACATCATGTTTAGCTTAATATGGATACAGATGGTTACATATAGAAATATTTAGATGTATTTGTATATATGCCAGTTAGTATACATCTTTATTTCCTGGCTTTGTCCGCTCAGAGGCCCTAGAATCAATGATACCCCAGTAGCCACAAACATACCTAGAAGCCAGATCTTGGTTTCTAATACCATTCTCCAATAAAATGTACCAGGACTCATTAGAAAAATGGCTGATTGTAGGACCGGAGCCCAAAACATACAAGATGAGCCTGGAGTATCTTGTAGTACCAGAATGTCAAAAGTGCCACACACACACACACACACACACACACACACACACACACACAGATAGAGATATGTCAAAAGGACAAAGGAGCCAGCTGAAAGAGCTCCCAGTAGCCAAAGCTAGAACAATTAAAGCAACAAAATAAATAAATATTGCATTAGAACTCAAAGTATAGAATAAATATCTTTGAGTCCACATTCAAGGATATTAAATAGAAATAAATGATTGGGGTTGCCTGGATGGCTCAGTCTGCCTTTGACTCAGGTCATGATCCCTGGGTCCTGGGATCAAGTCCCGCATCACTCCTTGGGCAGCGGGGAGCCTGCTTCTCCCTCTCCCGCTCCCCCACTTGTGCTCTATCTCTCTCTGTCAAATAAATAAATAAAATCTTAAAAAAAAAAAAAGGAAAGAAATGATTGAATAAATAAATAGATGAGAGAGAAGAGATGAATCTCCCATGCAGAAGATTGGTTTTATCCTCATGGTGTCACTTAACACTTTTCCCCACTACTTACCAGTAAATAATAAAGCAATACTTAGAACTGGCTTGGATTAATTTTGCAGGAATATTTCACAGGTGCTGCTTTATACATACTGCTGAGCTGTATCACAAACGTTCTCTCTTTTTCCGTGATGTAGACATTGACATCATCCTGATTCACCCTTTGCAAAGCCTTTTGTAAAACAGTCTTAGCAGCCATTGAAGACTATTGCCTAGATCCATTAACTCATTTCTTTTTTTTTTTTTAAGATATTATTTATTTATTCGACAGAGATAGAGACAGCCAGTGAGAGAGGGAACACAAGCAGAGGGAGTGGGAGAGGAAGAAGCAGGCTCCTAGCGGAGGAGCCTGATGTGGGGCTCGATCCCACAACGCCGGGACCACGCCCTGAGCCGAAGGCAGACGCTTAACCGCTGTGCCACCCAGGCGCCCCTCCATTAACTCATTTCATCCACATTTATTGGCTGGGATCTTTCTAAAACAACTTTCCCACATCCACTATTTTCTTATTCTGAAAAACAGTTCCTAAAAAAGGTAGGATAAATGTTTGATTTTTTCCTCCTTTATTTACAGATAATGATTTTCAGATAATGATTTGTTGCTTTTTAGAAACTTCCAAATGTAGCCAGTTAGTTGTATGTTGTCTGTGCTGTGACTGCAACTATGTAGGGAAAATAAAAAGTGAAGGACACTGACTTATTAGGCCTAAAAAACACTGGTGGACGTTTTATCTTTATAAGTGTATATTTGTAATGTTGTTTAGCAAGTCAATTCCAGAAGAAAGAAGTAGCAGGAAGAGAATTCCATTTCCAGCAAGGGTGATTGTCACTGGCAGATTTAAGGCATAAGCAAGAGAGAAGAAAGAAAGAAAAAACCAGGTGATATATACAGTGGAAGTGAATAAAAAAGAAGATGGGGAAACAGAAAGGGGGAGGGGATGAACCCTGGAGAGAATGTCATTAACAAATATCTGTCCGGTAATGTTTAATTGCTGACCTAAACGACCTCTGTTTTACCATCTCTTTCTTGAATTCCTTACGTAATCTGAAGGCTAACTCTAAATGAGCAGAAGAAAATCGAATCCTCTTTCTTGACTTTCTTCTTTTATTTGTATGGTACATGAGGTGATCTTCTAGACTTGTAATTTCAAAACATGTGTTGGTCTGTTGTAATCTTGTGCACCAACCATGAAATGGATTTGTCCTACATAAACTGAGATAAACATGTATTTGCTTATTCACTGAGAAATCCAATTCATGAGGAGTTTACATATGATTATATCTTTATAAGAAGAGATTAGAAAAGATAGAGAATATGATTACATTTGCCAAACTACACCATGACTCAGAAGCTAATTTGGAGGATTGGAAAAAGCAGAAGGAACTGTCTTGTTGTTCATTAAGTAATATACCTCTAGTCATTTTTTAAAAAATGATATGTTGGTATATTATCAATTGTGACTGTTTCACCTTTACCAATGAATTTTTAAAAATATTGTATTTATTTATTTGAGAGAGCATGCACACAAGTGGCAGGGGGGGGGTGGCAGGCAGAGGGAGAGGGAGAAGTAGACTCCCTGCTGAGCAGAAAGCCTGACCAGGGACTCTGATCCCAGGACCCTAAGATCATGACCTGAACCGAAGGCAGAAGTTTAACCGACTGAGCCACACAAGCACCTGAACTCCTCTGTTCTTATGGTCTTAATTCTCTTAACCTATTAATAAATGCTCTAATAGCTCATCCTTGAAATGGTCCATGAATTATAGGTAAAAGGCTCTACCTAAAGATATATTCCATAGCTTTTAGGTTTTTAGATAAGTATATAAAACGCCCCAAATGTTTTTTGGAAGAAGGAAGAAAATGGAAAGGCAATTGACTGAAATCAGCTATGGATACTTAGTTCTTTATGTGTTTAAGGCATAGAGGAAGTATTTTTAGCCTAAAAACTGTTCCCTGCTCGAAAGGAGCTTATAAACTGGATGGGAAGGCAAGAGTGAAGTGTGCATGGAAAAATTAAAATGAAACAGAACAGCAAATATGAAATCAGTGTTACCAGTAATAAATGCTTTCAGAGAAGGATTTCAGGAAGCTTGGGTGGACAGGGAGGCCTCCAGGCTAGGCCTTGCCTTGTGACTCAGAATCGGATCTGCACAGGCAGATGAGGTGATATCCTGGGAGAGAAAAGCCACGTGGGCAAAGGTACAGACAGGTAGGCACCACGTATGTTTGGGAAGCTGGGGGCATACTAACTGGGTCAGAGCGGTCGGTTTGTGGAGGTGCGCGAAGGCAGGTGGCTTTGACAGATACAGAGGGCTGTCTGTTTAGAGCTCTGGAAGTTGGGGCTTTACCCTCAAGACTGTAGAGAGTCGCTGAAGGTTTTTGAGATACAAGTAATAGGATGAAATCTGTCATTTGGGAAGAATCAGATGGACTGGCAGAGAGGAGATGAGAGGCAGGCAGACCACGGAGGTCCTGGGCTCGTGGACCAGAGAGGAGGCCAAGATCTGGCTTTTTGTAAAGAGACATGTTTTCTTTCACAGAACTTAAGACATTTTCTGATGGTTTTCAGAGATATTGCCAACAATTTCCCCTGGGAACAAATGACTGGTGACGGGATATAATGGAATAGTACAAAATGAGTACCCATGTACGTAGGATACTCACCACACTCATATTTCATGTTCTTCCCATGTTTTCTTATATTTACCCATCTGCTTCTCTAAATGAAGAAAGGGCAAGCACCACCTACCTTGTGTTCGAAGTAGATCAAGAATAGTCCCAAAATTCGACAAGTGGAATATAATTATGTAACCTTGTTTGCACAGAGCATAGGAAAGTGTCTTTAATCCCAAGTAATAAGAACATGTTATTTTTTTTAATGTAAAAATGTCACATGGCGCCCTGGTGGTTGTTGGTTAGGCTCAGATCATGACCTCAGGGTAATGGGATGGAGCCCCAAGGTGGGCTCAGTGGGGAGTCTGCTTGGGATTCTCTCTCCCTCTCCCCTCCCCCTGCTCTCTCTCTCTTTCTCTCAAATAAATAAATAAAATCTTTAAAAAATAAAAAAAAATGTTTAAATGTCAGACGGGGTGGAGCAAACAGCATGGTACAGTGGAGAAGGATATTGGACCCTGGGAAGTCTGTGAGCTTGTTTTCATGATGTTGCTTCCACCCAATGGCTATAGGCCCTGGGGCAATTCATTTATCTTTGGTGGACAGCCTCACTTAAGGAGATTAAATTCTACAAATTCCAAGGCCCTTTTCAACTCTAATGTTCTATAATTATGTAAGTTAGATCTAACACCAAAGAAACATTTCATAAAATGGATTTCTAATGCACTTTGAGTTGGACTCTCTGGTTGAGTTTCCTGGTCGCTATGACACCAACGAATGACTCAGCTATAGATTTATCTATGATTAATTTGTGGGAAACTTGAGGTGGAGATTTTTTTAAATGCTGATTGTGTATCAAGGTTATTAGATTGTTCAGTATGTGAAAGTATATTCCCACCCCCACTGAATCACTATTAAAAATGGTTTAGCTTATAGGTGTAATTAAATGGATAATATTCCTTGTGTGAACTTTTTGGGACTGCCCATGCAGGACAAGAAGTGAGGACAGTTCCCTATGTCCTCAAGCACCTTTATAAAAGCTGAGAGACAGTGCAGTGAATTGATTAAAAGCATACATTCTGGGGGCACCCGGGTGGCTTGGTCGGTTAAGCATCCAACTCTTGATTTTGCCTCAAGTCATGATTTCAAGGCGGGGACTCTGCTTGAGATTCTCTCTCTCCTTCTCCCTGTGCTCCTTCCCCTGTCCCACCCTGCTCTCTCCCTCTCTCTAAAATAAATAAATAAATCTTAAAAAAAAAAAAAAAAGCACACACTCTGGTGTCAGTTCAACTTGGGTTCAAATCCAAGCTCTACCATGTCATACCTGTACCTTAGACTAGTTATTAAATAGCTTTGTGCTTCAATTTACCCATCTGTCTCATTGGGTTATGGGGATGAAGGGAGGTTGTTGCATGTAAAATATTTAAATTCTACCAACCACAAGTAAATTTGGTGAAGTAGTATTATTATGCTTGGTAGAGTATTATTATTAGACAAGGCAATATTTTATTTTATTTATTTATTTTTTAAGATTTTATTTACTGCAGAGAGAGAAAGAGTGCATGAGCTGGGGGGAGGGGATGAGGCAGAGGGAGAAGCAAGACTCCCTGATGAGCAGGGAGCCCAACATGGGGCTCGATGCAGGGCTCAATCCCAGGGCCCAGGATCATGACCTGAGCCACCCAGTGCCCCAATATTTTATTTTTATTTTTTTCTAATCAAAAACCTCTATTTTTTTTTTATCTTGATAAGTATACTCTTTAATCCTCATCATCCTTTTCAGCCATCCCCCTCACCACCTCCCCTGTGGTAACCATCAGTTTGTTCTCTGTAGTTAAGAGTCTGTTTCTTGGTTTCTTTATCTCTCTTTTTCCTCTTTGCTTGTTTGTTTTGTTTCTTAAATTCCACATATGGGTGAGATCATATGCTATTTGTCTTTCCCTGACTGACCTATTTCATTTAGCATTATACTCTCTAGCTCCATCCATGTTGTTGCAAACGGCAAGATTTCATTCTTTTTTGTGGCTGAGTAATATTCTATTGTATATATATACCACATCTTCTTTATCCATTCATCTATCAATGGACACTTGGGCTGTTTCCATAATTTGACTATTGTTGATAACACTGCTATAAACATCAGGGTGCATATATCCTTCTGACTTAGTGTTTTGTATTCTTTGGTTAAATACCCAGTAGTACAATTACTGGATTGAAGGGTAGTTCTATTTTTAATTTTTTGAAGAACCTCCACACTGACTTCCATAGCGGCTGCACCAGCTTGCGTTCCCACCAACAGTGTAAGAGGGTTCCCTTTTCTCCACATCCTCACCAACACTTATTGTTTCTTAAGTTTTTGATTTTAGCTATTCTGACAGGTGTGAGGTGCTATCTCATTGTCATTTTGATTTGCATGTCCCTGATGATGACTGATGTTGAGCATTGTTTCATGTGTCTGTTGGCCTCCTGTATGTCTTCTTTGGAGAAATGTCTGTTCATGTCTTCTGCCCAATTTTTAATTGGATTATTTGTTTTATGGGTGTTGAGTTGTATCAGTTCTTTATATATTTTGAATGCTAATTCTTTATCAGATATGTTGTTTGCAAATTTTCTCCCATTCAGTAGGTTGCCTTTTAGTTTTGTCGATTGTTTACTTTGCTGTGTAGAAACTTTTTATTTTGATGTAGTCCCAATAGCTTATTTTTACTTTAGTTTCCCTCACCTCAGGAGACATTTCTAGAAAATGTTGCTACAGCTGAGATCAGAGAAATTACTGCCTGTGCTCTCTTCAAGGATTTTTATGGTTTCAGTTCTCACATATAGGTCTTTAATCCATTTTAAGTTCATTTATGTGTATGGTGAAAGAAAGTGGTCCAGATTCATTCTTTTTTGCATATAGCTGTCCAGTTTTCCCAAGACCATTTGTTGAAGACTGTCTTTTCCCCATTGGGTATCTCTTCTTCCTTTTTCTGAAGATTAATTCACCATATAATTGTGAGTTTATTTCTGGGTTTTCTATTCTATTGATCTATGTGTCTATTCTTATGACAGTACATACTGTTTTAATTAATACAGTTTTGTAATATAACTTGAAAACTTGAATTGTGATACCTCCAGTTTTGTTTTTCTTTTTCAAGATTGCTTTGGCTATTTGAGGTTTTTTGTGGTTCCATACAAATTTTAGGATTGTTTGTTCTAGTTCTGTGAAAACTACTATTGGTATTTTGATAAGGATTGCATTAAATCTGTAGATTGCTTTGGGTAGTATGGACATTTTAACATCATTTGTTCTTCCAACCCATGAGCATGGAATGTCGTTCCGTTTCTTTGCATTGTCTTGAATTTCTTTCATCAGTGTTTCATAGTTTTCAGAGTACAAGTTTTTCCTCCACCACCTCTTTGGTTAAATTTATCTTCAGATGTTTTATTGTTTTTGATGCAGTTGTAAATGAGATTGTTTTCTTAATTTTACTTTCTGCTGCTTCATTATTAGTGTATAGGAATACCACAAATTTCTGTATATTCATTTTGTATCCTGTGACTTCACTGAATTCATTTATCAGTTTTAGTAGTTTTTTGGTGGAATCTTTTGGGTTTTCTTTCTTTCTTTTTTTTTTTGAAGATTTTATTCATTTATTTGACAGAGAGAGAGACAGCCAGCGAGAGAGGGAACACAAGCAGGGGGAGTGGGAGAGGAAGAAGCAGGCTCTCAGCAGAGGAGCCTGATGTGGGGCTCGATCCCAGGACCCTGGGATCACACCCTGAGCTGAAGGCAGACGCTTAATGACTGAGCCACCCAGGTGCCCCTCTTTTGGGTTTTCTATATATCATATCATTTTATCTGCAAATAGAGTTTTACTTCTTCATTACCAATTTGGGTGCCTTTTATTTCTTTTTGTTGGCTGATTGCTGTGATAGGACTTTCAGTACTCTGTTGAAGTAAGTGGTGAGACCGGGCATCCTTGTCTTGTTCCTGACCTTAGGGGAAAAGGTCTCAGTTTTTTACCACTGAGGATGATGCTGACTGTGGGTTTTTCATATAAGCTCTTTACTATGTTGAGGTATGTTCCCTCTAGACCTACTTTGCGGAGGGTTTTTATCATGAATGGATGTTGTACTTTGTCAAATTCTCTTTCTGCATCTATTGAAATGATCATATGGTTTTTATTATTTCTCTTATCGATGTGATGTATCACATTGTTTTGCGAATACTGAACCACCCTTGCACCCCAGGAATAAATCCCACTTGATTGTAGTGTGTGATTTTTTTAATGTATTGTTGGACTTGGTTTGCTAATATTTTTTGACAAGGCAATATTTCCGAAGGTATTTATTTAGGTAGACACCCTGGCGTGTACAGCTGTAGGCATGACTGTGTGGATCTATATATCTTCTTCAAGATCAGTTCAGCCACTTTGATGATTCTTTTTAGTCTTAGTCCTATTGTAATTCCAGAGCCACAAAAATGACATTGTTCTGATCATTGTTTCATCCTATTTGCATTTTACCAATGATGAATCTATCTCGTCTGTATGGGATACACGCTTACTTTCAAAGAGGAATGTTTCATGGTACAGAAAGAGAAGGTTTAGAGGCCAGAGTGAAAGACAGAAGTGAATTTCATATTCGCTTTATGCTTTCAGTAGGTGGTGAATATTCATTTAAAATGCATTTACTCAGGGCGCCTGAGTGGCTCAGATGGTTAAGCATCTGCTTTTGGCTCAGGTCATGATCCCAAGGTCCTGGGATTGAGTCCTGGCTCCTTGCTCGGTGGGGAGTCTCCTTCTCCCTCTGCCTCTGCCTGCTGCTCCCCCTGCTTGTGCTCTCTCTCTCTGTCAAAAAAATTTTTTTTAAATCTTGAAAAAATAAAATAAATAGGGGCACCTGGGTGGCTCAGTCGTTAAGTGTCTGCCTTCAGCCCAGGATGTGATCCCAGGGTCCTGGGATCAAACCCCACGTCGGACTCCCTGCTGGGCAGGAAGCCTGCTTCTCCCTCTCCCACTCCCCTTGCTTATGTTCCCTCTCTCGCTGTCTCTCTCTGTCAAATAAATAAATAAAATCTTTTAAAAAAATGTGTTTACTTGGAAAAAACATAATAAATAACATGTGTTTACTGGGGGAAAGTTCTGTTATTCAAGGAACTAAAATTCCAAATTCAGCTGAAGCAATGAGTCAGGGTTTCAAAGACTAGTCCTAGTTAGCCTACTTCATTTTAGATAACCAAATGAGGTGGTCTTCAACTCATAGTGAGTTATGTCAGGTTATCTCAAATTAAACTTCATTTATTTGAGTTTTAGAAAATTCTTGGCAAAGGATCTGACTCTTCATCACCTCTGTTGATCTGAGCTGCAACCAAATAATCAGAAAAGAAAAGAAGAAGGAGGGATGTAGACAATGGGTCTTTTGTGGCCCCATCCTTGCCTCTGACTCTTGCTCTGTTGGTGAATGGTTTTCTGCCCAAGTTTTCTGGAAGTTTCTCTCTGTTCCTCAGCTGAGAAGGAACCATTTTTTATGGGGCTCATCAGAAATGGGTGTGAAGGTTTGTTGTTGTTGGTTTGTTTTGTTTTTTTTTTCTATCTGAAGGATCTCAAGCCATGAAAAGATCTTTTCATTCTCCCTTCAGTTGATTCAGAGCAGGCACTAGACCGTTTGGAAGGGGTGTGCCAAGGCACCAGTTCCTTCCCCTTAGGGCAAGAGAAACTCCACAGAGTTCCTGTCCCAGCACAAAGGAGGAGAGCACAGCAATTTTCCCTGGCAGGGAGCCCGAGAGCAGCACAAGGGCTAGGCCGGTGCCCCCAAGCCGGGATGCGGCTGTCCACTGTGTGAGGCAAGCTGTTGAGGGACATAGATGGTTTCCTCTCCTGCTCGCACAGGTTTAGCAGATTCCGGATAACCCTTTATATGCTCCCCTCCTGGGTCAGATCTGCACACCACGAAAGAGTGCCTCAGCAACGAGGGTGCACCAAAATGAAAAAGGAAATAAGCGTGTATGTGCTCTCCTTCATGTGAAGATTAGATCTATCTTATCTTGCCTTCTAAGCCTAAATTCCAATTATGTTTGAAACCAAATAAAGCGAGTTAAACTATGGTTTGGGCTGAGGCTGATGACAGCTACAGTCTCGAGAGTGAATTGTAAAATCTTGTGCTAACGTCATTGCCCTGGGAGACGATGCCTGAAGGTCAGGGTAGTGCCTCTCTGGGGTCCGTGGAGGACAGTTCAGCATTTGGCCGAGCACAAATCAATGGCCACATCAAATGTATTTTCTACCCCAGACCTACCATTTTTATAGGACTCGTGTAACCTCCGCATACCTTCTGCTTTGAATGCTGATCACAGCTTTGCTTCAGCACCGCCTGTGGCTGACGAGAGCGTGTCTGCCAGCTTGCCGTTAAGAGAGCCTTTTTCTAATCAGTATGCGTCTCCAGTTAGACATCAGCCATTGAGAAACCTTGCCTGGTAATGCCTGATGCTCAAGAAGTGTTTGAATGACTGAATGGACACAGTTCTCATGGGCTTTAACGTCAAGAGCATATACTCGAATTGAAAATCATTTCCACCCATTAAACGTGTGTATCCTTCGTGGGGTTTACGCGTATTCTGTGAGTGCACATTCACTCTCTTCTACCCATTTTCAAAAAGCAAGAAGGCAGCATAGCAGTTGCTGTGACACGTTGTACAGATTTTACTTTGTTCTGTGTGGATCTCATGCCTTCTCCCCTTATAATCTAGAACGTGTTTCTTTCATCATTGGCGCGTTTCTCATGTCCAGATCACCCCTCCCGTCGGACCCCCAACACAGCGCAGTTTCCCATATTCTGACGAGGGCTGCTTACCCGAGTGACATTTGGGGGGAGCTCAGTATATGGAAGTGGAAAACAGTCTTATTATTTGTCACCACTGTCCCTTCAAACACATTCCATGGTATTTTTTTTCACCCCCTAGATGTATCACTCACTTTTGAAAATTAAAAAAAAAAACAACCTTCATTTCACTGATTAAAATGTGTAGCCCAAGGTAGTAAGTAAAACTCTAAATTGCGTTCAAGTGAACATTTTCCCTCTTGCCCAACACTAGGGTGGGTTTTAGGGGGGCAGCCTGCGGGGAGGGGGGAGAGGCACAGTCATTTCTGTTCTCTTCCTCCCCCTCCCTGGTGTTGCTCTTTTCCTCTTTAATCCCAGCTCACACTACTCACTCTTTGTGGGTGAGGCCCGGGAGGAGTGGGGACTTGGGGAAAAGGGCACTTATGTTGAAGGTGTTCTTTGGATTAAGTATATTTATAGCTGCTTCTTTCTCACCAGCTTTTGTGGTTTTCTCTGGGGCTCTTCTGTTGGACAGATATCTTCCTGTGATTCCCAGGATGGCCAATGCCTTGGCCTGACTTTTCATAAATTGACCCTCAGCCCTCAGGCATTGAGTCTACCCCACAGCGACCCTGTTGGAGTCCACTGTCCCTCATCCATAACCTCCTCCCGCTTGGGCAGTCTCTCTTAAAACTGCCTGGACGGCTTTCTCCAGCAGGGCCCACATCTGTTCCATGGAAAATTCTCTCAATTCTTTGGCCCTCATCATCAGATCACCAGAGTATCGATGTCCCCCTCTTTCTCTTTGCCTCAGGCCAATGCTCTTAGCCCCTTGCCTTTAGACTTCTCGAGCATGAGTCAGACATTTGTCCTCTGTGTCCCCCAACCTCCAAGGGACACACACAAAACTGCATTTGTCCCCCTGAAGTTCTCTCACAAGGCTTGAGGGAAGGGGAAGCACCTGTCGTCTCTTTTCCATGGGAGGGAGGGAGTGAGAGTGGGGAAGAAAAATCAGCTTTCTTCAAGTATAATCTCTTTTACTGCTTCTTTGACTTCCAAGGCTTTTATACTGGCTTGGAGGCGTCATGCTCTGCAAGTCCTGGCCGAGGCGGTCTAGTGCCTCCCTCTGGAAGATGCAGGTCCTTGGCATCAATGGGTTTGTTCTCAGATTTGCAGGCTTAGCTGAAACTGAGCAGAAAGCATTCCAGTTTAACATCCTGTTACATATGTATAGTTAGATATTTTTACAACCCTTGCTCATTATCTTCTACTGTTTTGATTTGGAGAAACTGAATAAAACAGTGACAGCAAATTCTGACATAGCATAGCATGGAATACATGCCAGGCACTGCTCTAATCCAGGCATTGTTTAGTCTTTTTTTCCCCCTCCCATCTTTTTAGCAGTATTCACATCTTTATTGAGAAGTATAAAATATATTGGTCACTGTTGTTATTTTCATTGGCAGGAGAGTTCGGAAGTATGCAGACTTGTATTTGACTTTTTTTTTTTTTCCCCAAGATAATCTACCATCAAATTACTCATATCCAGGCCTCTGTGTGTCTCGGATTTTCTTCCCACTGGATAGGAGTGGTGGGAATCCCAGTTGATGAAAACATACTTATTTTCAGAAAAAATCAGCACAGTCAAGTTTCTTAAGGATTTCTGGATTTTGGATTCTGTTATTGAGGAGGTCAGGATCTTCCTGAGGCTTGGGTCCTCAAATATTGTCCTGCTTAGGGGCGCCTGGTTGGCTCAGTGGGTTAAGCATCTGACTCTTGATCTCAGCTCAGGTCTTGATCTCAGGGTATTGAGTTCAAGTCCTGCACTGGGGCTTGAAGTGAACACCCAGCATGGAGCCTACTTAAAAAAAGAAATGCTTCTAGCCATCAAAAGTGGAGTCCTTTATTTTCTCATATTCTTATTCCAACAACAGTTTATTCATTTTCAGGTATTTTTTTTTCCAATTTAGGATTCATTAGATTACCAGTTTCTTCTGAAGGCTTGTAACTCGGGAAGCACCATATGGAAGCACTGCACAGAGCAAGGTCTGGGGAAAGAGCACAGAGCTCCCATGCCCTCCCCAAGCATGCCATTGTCCCAGTCCCCCACGTGTTCACCAACCCAGAAGCTCTCTTTAATCTTTATAACAACTCTCTGAGGTAGACACAATTATTACTTCTATTTTTCTGGATGAGAACACTGAAAAATAGAGGTCTCTTAACTGGCTCAAGGTCACTCACTAGCAAGTGTCAGAGCTGAGATTTGAACCCATGGAGCAAAGCTACACATGCGCCCCTGACCACAGTTCTGCAACCTCACATGTTACAGTGATGGCAGGGACATCATCTCTGGAGTCAGGCCGGCCTGCTTTGAATTTCAGCCAGCTCTACCTGCCCTGAGGCTTTATCTCTAGTGTATCTGTTTTTCGTATCTCTAGTTTCTTCCTCTGATAATAAGGGTGATGCATTTGGCCTTTCGCATTCATGTGCTTTGCACCCCGTGGGATTCAGCCCTTTCTATTCCTTCTCTACTCTCATTTTTCCATGATGTTAGCTGAAGACGGAATCTCTTCTCCCCAGGTGTTCCAAATCCTGTAAGATCCGTCCAACTTGAAGATATTAAGCCCTGTTCTAACCTAGCCAGCAACCTGAAGTGGCACTTCTGCTTTATTTAATGTGTGGTCCTCTCTTTCAGGAATCAGAGAAGGTCCTGCAAAGATATTTATATATTTCTGGTCAAATGCAGGTCTTGATTTAAGTTTCTCAATGGTATCTCCTTCTTCAAAGTAGTTCTGCAGCATTCGTACAAGCATGAGAGCTTTGGGGCAGCAGGATACGTAGTTCTGCCAGTAGCCTGGCTGTAAGCAAGATTGTACACAGGGGCACCGTGTGGTACTGGGACCTTGGCATAGGGGGTACTGTGGTGCAGTTAGGCGGAGAAAAATCTACATTTTCACCTTTCATCTTCTTTAGCATGTAAAAGTGGCACTGGGAGTTTTGGTATCAAATAGACCTGGATTCCAACTCCATTTACATCACTTAATAATTTTGCAAGAATGGCCAATTAATTGAGCCTTGCTGAGCCTCAGTTTTCTCACCTATAAAATGGGACAATAATATTTACCCCCTTAGGGTGGTTGTGGGCATTAAATATGATCAGGGCTCCAGAGAAATTTAAGAGATGCCTAGATCATTTCCATTTTAGAAACTCCTAATACATTAAAGCAACAACAATAATAAAAATGAACAAATATCAAAAATAGGTATTAAAAATAATATGTTGTAAATGTTTACTTTTAACAAATTAATATTCTTAGCACACCACAAATATGATTATATAATTTACAAGATAAGGAGCTGTGCTAAAAAGTGTCAGTCTATATTTCACAAGATGTAGTTTTTGTATTTTTTTTTAAGATGTGGTTTTATAAAAGACAAAAATTCCTGCCATTGTCTCAATGTAGCTGAGTCTTTAACATCACTTAGAAATATAGTACAAGTTACTGGGGCACCTGGGTGGCACAGCGGTTAAGCGTCTGCCTTCAGCTCAGGGCGTGATCCCGGCATTATGGGATCGAGCCCCACATCAGGCTCCTCCGCTATGAGCCTGCTTCTTCCTCTCCCACTCCCCCTGCTTGTGTTCCCTCTCTCTCTGGCTGTCTCTATCTCTGTCAAAAAAATAAATAAAATCTTAAAAAAAAAAAAAAAGATAGTACAAGTTACTATCTTGAAGCCCCTCAGGAATGAGAGGCCTGGGCTGCATGCTGTCCCCCGGCCCCTGGTGGGAGGCCTTGGGCTTTGCTATAGAACTCCTGGTTCATGGGAGGCACCCATAGACCTTAATTCCCATCCTCCCCTCTTTCCATTTCCCTTTCTACAACTGCCAAGAGAATAATAGTGAAAAGGACTCCCATGGGACTTTCATTGATTTGGCCCTAGCATTGTTCCAGAGTCCCATAACATTTCTTCTTGCAACTTCAGATTTTTATTCTCTTTATTAAGATTCCTTGGGATGATGCAATAAGGAGACTAGAAATAGTCTCACTTCATAATTGCTCATCGTCATTTAAAAAAATTGAGAAATAATCCACATACTATAAAATTTATACTTTTAAAGTATACCATGGTTCTGTGGTTTTCAGCATATTTCCAAGGTTGTACAACCACAGCCACTAATTCCAGAACATTTTCATCACTGCAAAAAGAAACTCCATAGCCACTCCCCATATCCTCTTTCCCCCAGTCCCTGGCAACCATTAATCTACTTTCTGTCCTCTGTGGATTTGCCCATTCTGGACATATGATATAAATGGAATCATATGCTATATGTCTGGCTTCTTGCACTTTGCATAATGTTCTCAAGTTTCTCCCATGTTGTGGCGTGTATCAATACATCATTCCCTTTTGTTGTCAAATAACATTCTCTGATACGGATGTGCCATGTTTTATTTATCCATTTATCAGTCGATGTATATTTGATTTGTTTCTACTTTCGGGCTATTATGAATAGTGCTGCTTTGAACACTGGTGTGCAAGTTTTTGTGTGGATGTGTGTTTTTGATTCTCTTAGGTACATACCTAAGACTGAAAATGCTGGGTCCTATGCTTAGCATTTTGAAAAACTACCAAACTGCTTTCCAGAGTGGCTGCAATTTTACAATCCCGCAGACAATGTACTAGGGTTCTAATTTATCCATATCTTCACCAATGCTTATTGCCCATCATTTTTATTATGACCATCGTAGTGGTGTGAAGTGACATCTTGTGGTTTTGATTTGCATTTCCCTAAGGACTAACAATGTTCAGCATCTTTTCATGTGCTTATTGGCTATTGGCATATCTTCTTCGGATATACAAATGTCTATTCAAGTGCTTTGCTCATTTTTTAATTGGGTTATTTGTATTTTAAAGTTCTGGATACTAGACCCCTGTCAGCTATATGATTTGCAAATAGTTTCTCCCATTCTGTGGGAGTTATCTTTTCACTTTCTTGATAGTCTTCTTAGAAGTACAAACATTTTTTATGAAGTCCATTTTTAAGCATTTTTTAAAAATGTTTTGGTTGCTTGGGCTTTACACATTATGAGAAACCATTGCCAAATTCAAAGTTACGAAGATTTATACCTATGATTTCTCCTAAGATTTCTGTAGTCTTTGTTTTTACATTTACATTTAGTCAGTTGTACTTTGTGTATGGAGTGAGGTAGGAGTCATCACCCTTCTTTTTTTCTTTTTTTCCTTGAAATACAGCCTGTTTTCCCAGTAGCATGATGCCAAAGAAGACATAATTGCAGAACTGATGACCAGGACTTAAGGGAAGTATAAAGCTCATAAGGCCTGAGGTCCACTGGTTCTGATTAGGTGCAATGTGGCAGGGGAATGTGGTGCAGGCCATAGGAGGGCTTGGCTAACCCTGCGACCAACCTAGGATTGCTCACTGCAGCCCAAAGTTATCAAGACAACTTGGGTATCAGAAGAAAAGTGGCAGCTACTGTGGGAGTGAAAGCTCAGCTTAGAAGAACTCTGTTACCCTAACAAACTAACTTTATGAAGAGAATAATTAGCAAAGCTTACCAGCTGGTAATTCCACTCATACCAGCCAGTAGAATTAAATCTGTCTACAACACACTAGCCTGGTGTCCATGGTGATGAGGCTTCCAACACTTCCTTTCTCTAATCTCATCTGCATCTCCTTAGGAAACAGCAAGAGGCAGAGGCACAACTTACTCTTGCCCCTGTAGACTCCTTTGCCTTCCCCACTGGAGACCCTCCATTTGTCCCCCCAGGTCACTCTCCATTCCTCACTACCCTGTTCTGTGTCTAGCTTTGGCCTTCTGGCTTCCCGTTGGGTTCAATCAAAGGGAGTCCAGACCACATTCTTATACCATACACAAAAACAAATTCAAAATGGATGAAAGACCTAACTGGAAATAGGAAACCATTAAAATCCTAGAGGGGAACACAAGCAGTAACCTCTTTTACATCAGCCATAACAACTTCTTACTAGATACATCACCTGGTATCTGCTTCCTCCTTGCCCTTCAGGCCTGTTACTAGCCCTGGAGGGGGACAATACTGTTGGGGGCTCTCTTCACTGAGTGCATACCTTTGTGCTTTTATTAAACTCATCAAATTATCCCACTTTTCTTACACTTTCCTTCTTGCAGACCTGACTCATACCCCTTCTCTCCCAGTCAGCCATTTATGGGTTGAACAGGCCAGACTTTAAGCCTTTCGCTTTAGAACAAATCTGTGAAGTGTGTTTATTCACTCAGCAAATGTCTTTGAAGTACCTATTATGTATGTGAGATGCCTATTATGAGCCAGCTCTTTAGACACTGGGGGTGAATGAGATAATAAAATCCGTGCTCTTGAGGAGCTTACATTCTGACAGGGAGACAGACAGTAATCAACTAGATATGCATTATATCGATAGCTAGTGATAGGTGCTGGAAGAAAATAACACAGGCGATGGGAGTAGAAATGATGGTAGGGGGTGCTATTTTAGCTGGTATGCGGCGTCACAGAAAGCCTCTCTGAAAAGACTTGAATTAATGAGGAATGCCTGTGTGGCTATCTGGGAGAAGGGCGTTCCAGAAGAACAGCATGCACAAAGATCCTTTGTGCAGGATTCTGTAGTGGTAAAGAGACCACAGGGCTGGAGGGAAGTGAATGAGGCAGAGACTAGGCAGAGGCAGGCAGAGGCCAGATCTTGCAGGGGCTTGGGAGTCATTGTAAAAGCAGGGAATTTCTTTCTCAACGTAATGGAAGCCATTGGAGGATTTTAAGGTGGGGGGGGCGGGTAATGACATGATATAACTTTTATTTGAAAGAATCACCATTCAGTGTGATGGGGAGAAAGGGTCCCTAGATAGCATTGTCAGATGACGAAAATAATACAATTTAATAACAAGTTTGATGTCCTTTATTCAAGAGAAAACAATCCATGGATTGGGGGAGTACAGTGCCTCACAAGCACTAGAGTATTCTTCCCAAAGGATTTTGAGCAAAACCAAGTTGTATGGAGTGAGTTATATAGAGAGGCAACACAGAAACAGGGCATGATTGGACAAGAAGGTGGGATTTCCCTATAAGGCCAGTAGGTCCTATTTTTCCTGGGTAAGGTTAGTTAGCTAAAGATTAATTGGAGGTTTGTGATTGGTGCATGTTAGCTTTCCTTGACAGGTGTTTCCTATAAATGCAGGCAGTCTTAGGTTTATACTTGTGATATGGGTTGTCTCTATTTTGTGGGTCCCCATATACAAATAACCTTTATCAGCAACTAGCCTTGCCTCTTCCTGTGTGGACTCATCCCCTAATATGTTCCAGGAGGCTGAGAATCTGATCTATACAATGAATATGACATGGTGTTTATGGCATGGGAACGTACCAAGAGAAAAGGTGGCTGGATACCCCCTAAGAGATATTACATTGTGAGTACAGGTGGAGATTTAAAAAAGGAAGTTGATAAAAGAAAGATAAGCAATAAGGGTGTGAGAGAAGACAAGAGGGAACCCAGAGAAACAGAGTGGTTCAGGGTAGAGTGATGTGGTGGAAGCTGATGTAAAGAGAGGTGATTAAGATCATGTGATTCGGATCCAGCAGCCCTGGATTTGAAACCGGGCACTGTTGATTCATTCCATGCCCTTGGACAAGTTATCTACCCTCTCTGAACTTGTTTCCTCATTGGAAAACGGGGACAGTAACAAGTATTTCTTCAGATTCAATGAGATTATGTATATAAAGTGCTTAACAAATTGTAGGGGGCATAGTTTACCTTATGGTCAAAGCTAAAAAATATAACACAAATATCTGCTATCTAGTGTCTCTCAAGATTTCCAGCCATAGGAGGGTACCTGTTCTTTAACATTCAAATAAAAGGGTGGAAGCCCTACTCCACATGCTAGGCAAAGCCTACATCTTCCCTGCCCTTCCCCATCATTCTGGTCCTGATCCTTCTCTGGGTAACCACTCTCTCTTTCATCTCTTCTTCCATGGTTCTTTGTGCAACAAGTCAACCTATTCATGGAACTCAGGCCCCCTCTTGATCTCCCCAAGTGCCATGATCTCATGCAGTTACCTACAGCAAACTTTCACTAAGGGCTTTGCATAGTACGGCAAACAATTAAAAATCACAGAAGGATCACTGCTATTGATAAAATTTCCTCAGCCATTCCACATACAGGGAATGTTTCATTGCACTTTTTTCTTTAAGTCCCAGCCTTTCAGTATTTCTAGAGGCCAGTCTTAAGTCCCCAAAATTCCCATTTTTTTTCCATGAAGATCTGTGCTTCCTACTCTGAGCCTATTTTTTGATATATAAATATTTTTAAATTTCTCTGCTAAACCAAGGATTATCTTATTTTAGATACCTAGGCACTAAAATGCACATATTTTGAAATTATTATCTTCTTTTTTGCATAATCCAGTTTTTAGGTAGAAGTATCTTAGATGAAGGAGAGCATTACAGATGTACGGATTGTGCTTCTGCCTAACACCCCTCCACTCCTGGCAGAAATGGATACAGTTAGTGTTTTGATGCAAAGAGTGGAAATTTTCTATTAGCAAACAGATCACCTGGAATGTTATAAGGGAAAACAGCCCTAGTGTTTACCGAATAGAAGAAGCAGGCAGCAGGGAGATAACAGTATCAACATCTGGAAAGAGGGGGTGGAGGAGGAAGAAAAGAGTCTATACTGAGAGAGTAGTCCACTTTTCAATCCAGAAGGAGAGCCCAACACTTGTTACCTTTGTTAACATACAAATGTGCTTCTCTTGATCCCTTTGTCAGGGAGGAAGAAATTTTCCTCTGTCCAGAGTTCTTCCAGCTGGACAAAGAATGAAACTTACAGTAGATAGATTAAAAGGAGAAAATCAAATTTAGTTTCGTATGTACAAGGAATCTACACAGACATGAAATTCCAAAGATAGTCAGGCAAAATGAGGTATGTATGTCATTTTGAACCAAGAGAAAGGGTAGGGGTTCAAAGGGAAGGAATGCAATTCACGGGAAGATGAAAAAGAGTAAATAGTTTTTTAAAAAGATTTATTTATTGTTTGTTTGTTTGTTTATTTATTTATTTATTTGAGAGAGAGAGTGTGTGTGTATGTGTGTGAATGGGGGGAGAGGCAAAGGGAGAGGGAGAGAGAGAATCTCAAGCAGACTCCCCACTGAGCATGGAACCCCAAGTGGGTCTTGATATCATGACCCTGAGCCAAAATCAAGAGTCAGACACCTAACCGACTGAGCCATCCAGGTGCCCCAAGAGTAAATGTTTAATAAACAAATGTGTACTGGGCTACACAGAAACAATGGGACATCGAGAGGAATTTTAACAAACAGACTTTGCCCCCACTCCCCCAGTCCATATTAAAATGTAGTTATCTATGTGATTTCTCTCTTCCTGGATCAGGTCCTCTATTTAAATTCTTTTTACATGGTTCAGGGGAGGTCAAAGTTTCTTCCTGAGGCTTTTGGGCCTTGATTGTTTTCAGCTCAAAATAATCTACATGCCATGTGGCCTGTCTTGGGAAGCCCTGCCTTTGGCTTTCACACTTTCATTGACTACCTATCGACCACCAAATTAAGTCCCAGGCAACCCCTCTGGGAACCCTGTGTCTCAGCCAGAGAGGTCCACTGGCACTTCCCAAAATAGACATTGCACTTTTCCATTTCTGTTTTGCTCATGCTCTTCCTTTTGCCTGGGATGTTGTTCCACCCCATTTCTACCTAACAAAACTATTCAAACCCTAACTTGTGCAACCACTTTCACAAAGCCTTCCCTGATTGCTCTCTCCCTCCCCATTGCTAACTCTTCCTTGCTACGACTAATACAAATATATGCTACTTTATTTGTCCTCACTTAAGTGCCTATGTTATGGTCCCCAGTGGATTAAAATTCCTCAAATGAATGAATTCCTACACTTTTTTTCAAATCCATAACAAACTGTACATCTGTGCTTAGTGCATGAAAAGTGACCAACAAATATTTATTGGATATTGAATTAATTTTCTATTGCTGCATAAGAAATTATTATAAATTTTGCAGCTGAAAGCAATATACATTTTGCTATCTCAGTTTCCAGGGGCCAGTAGTCTGGACAAGGCTTAGCTGAGTTCTTGGCTCAGAGTCTGACAACCTACAATCAAGGTGCCACATGGGGCTGCACGTTCGTCCGGATTCTGTTGGGAGAATCCATTTCCTTGCAGATGTGGAACTCATAGGCAACTTGCTTTTTTAAGGCCATTAGGAAAGAGTCTTTGATGCTTCAATTTTCTGACCTCTAAATGTTCTTTTAAAGGGCTCACCTGATTGGGTCAACTAAAGCAACTCATTAGAGAGCTTAATTACATCTGCAAAATCTCTTTACCTTTACTTCATAATATAGGTGTCATGCTATCTGATGGAGTGACATCCGTCATATTCACAGGTCCTGCTCACTCTCAGAGGGAGGGGATTACACAGGGAGCATACACCAGGGGTAGGAACTTGGGGAATCATCTTAGATTCGTCCTACCACAAATATTTTGAAGGCAATGGTTTTATTTTTTTTTATTTTTTTGTAATAATGATTTTTTATTATATTATGTTAGTCACCATACAGTACATCCCCGGTTTTCGATGTAAGGCTCGATGATTCATTAGTTGTGTATAACACCCAGTGCACCATGCAATATGTGCCCTCCTTACTACCCATCACCGGTCTATCCCACTCCCCCACCCCCCTCCCCTCTGTAGCCCTCAGTTTGTTTCTCATAGTCCATAGTCTCTCATGTTTCATTCCCCCTTCTGATTACCCCCCCTTTCTTTATCTCTTTCTTCCCCTACTGATCATTCTAGTTCTTATGTTCCATAGATGAGAGAAATCATATGATAGTTGTCTTTCTCTGCTTGACTTATTTCACTAAGCATTATCTCCTCCAGTGCCGTCCATGTTGTAGCAAATGTTGAGAACTCATTCTTTCTGATTGCTGAGTAATATTCCATCGTATATATGGACCACAACTTCTTAATCCAGTCATCTGTTGCAGGGCATCTTGGCTTGAAGGCAATGGTTTTAATAGAGTATTTTTTATTTGTTTGTGTCACAAGACATCAAATTTCTTCAAAAGAGTAGGAAGAACTTTAATTACTATTTAAGACTTACAGGTCTTTAAGTAATGTTTATGATAGAACACAATTCCCCCATCATTTTTGGGGGATACATTGTAAATGGAAACAATAATTATTTTGAGTCATTGTAGTTTGGTTGTAGTTTGTGTTGTTCAGATTTGGTTTTAGTTCATGTTGTTCAATCTGGAAACAAGAACACAAAATTACTCTACATAAGTGACAGAGCTGGATTTCTTAATAGCTGGGCACACAGACTAAAAGTCTGCCTAAAAAATACACAGATTGAGGAACATGCAAAGAACTATGGGAAGCTTCTGTTAGCTGTGGAGAGACTAACTGCTCCAGCAGGGCACAAAAAGCCAAATGCAGGTGAGTCCTTAGTCTAATGAGTTCACATTATAGTGTCATTTTCCTCCCAGAACCCTACACAGCTTTCAAGTCCAAATATATCCACAAAGTTGCATTTCTTAGTACAGCCAGGAGAATCCCTAGTTGGTCCTGGTGTGAGTGGAGGAAAGTAGCTATTTCCCCATGAGGGTGCAAGTTTGTGGGGAGGGGGCAACAACTGTGACATGACCATCTTTAAATCAGATTTGTGCCTGGCCTGAGGTTTGCTAAAGAATAAGGACATAAAAATCTATAGTTCAGTTCAGAGAAGAACATCTCATCAGCGGAATTATGAAAGAGGAACTAGTCAAAATTGAATGCAATGGATTGGGTAGGTTAAAAAAAAGAGGATGGCAATTTAAAGATGTGTCGGGGAGGAAGATCTTCCTCTGCCTTGGTCCTTCTAGCTGGAATTAGAATCAACTTGACGTGAGACAGAGACAGATTAATAGGAGAAAACCAAATTTAATAGCATACATACGAGGAATCCACAGACACGAAATCCAAAGATAAAGAGGCAAGGATGTGCTTATATGAGCTAAGGAGAGGGGCAGGGTCTGGGTATTACAAAGGGGAGAAAGACCATTAGCAGGAAGGTGAACGGAGATGTTTGAAAAACAAAGGTTGCCCTACTATGCAGATAAGTTTCTTAGGTAAAGGGGACTCTCTCTTAATAGCTCTTTTTCTGGTACAGGCTCTCCTTTCCAATATAAATTTAGGCAATTAAGAACCAAGAAGAGAGCTTTTCCTGAATCTTCTGGGTTTTGATTACTTTTAACTCAAAATAATGTTCATGCCAAAGTGGCTTATCTTGCCCTTAACCCCACAGATGATTTTTTTTTGGAAAAATTTTGAAGTCAAAATATTGAATTGTTTGCACTGGGAACTTTTGTTGGGCCCTGTGAACATATGTTGTATATTTATTCATATGCGCATTGTCTGTGACTAGTAGCTGAAATATGTTTATATGAATTTTTTCCAATGTGATATGGAAGGGCAGGGCCATTATGTGGGAGGGAAAGCAGGCATTGGCAATTTTGCTTTCTTTTGCACTGGGCCCCAGTGCTCTGCAGAGACCCAGTCATAGTGTCAGGCACAGGAATTTTTTACCCTCTTCCAGCCTTTGTGCTCTAGAATACAGATTCCCATGGGCAGGAAAAGAATGAGCATGTGGGGAAAGTCCCCAAAGCTGTAATGACCCCTGGGGAATTTGGCAGAGGGAAGAGGAGGGAGAAGGTGTGCCAAATTCTCATGCCTTTCCCTACACCCTCTGAAAAGTCCTGTTGCTAGTGCTGAGCCCTGGGCCAATTTTCAATTCGTACTTTAAAGAAGTGTGTACTAATGTGGGGCACCTGGATGGCTCGGTCAGTTGAGCATCCAGCCCTTGATTTAAGCTCAAGTCATGATCTCAGGGTCGTGGGATCAAACCCTGAGTGAGGCTCTGTGCTCAGCGGGGAGTCTGCTTTAGGGTTCTCTCTCTCCCCCTACCCCCCATTCACCCTTTCCTGCCCCCCCCTCCGCTCACTCTCTCTCTCTCTGAAATAAATAATAAAGTCTTTAAAACTGTGCACTAATGAAATAGTACACTACCTGGAGTGAAACCAGGAAGTAAATAAAACTGGCAGCTCTTCCTCTCATCTCTGTGCGGTGTTCATTTAATGACACCTCTTCCAAGACGATTTCATTGGTTTGTTTAAAAACAAAACTACAGCCTTGCTATTTTTATTTCATTCATTATGATAATCACAAAGCATAACCTTTTTTCAAACAAAATGACGAAATATCCACAAGTCACGGCAGAGCAGTTATTACTTATGCTTATTAACAAACTTCTCACTACAAAGGTGGCTCAGCGTGAGCCACTGCGGAGAGGCTGCGTGCAGGGCGCCGACTCCCCATCAAAAACTATAAAATGCTGATGGCGGCTAAAGACAGATAAATGTGTCTTTTGTCTGTTTTACAGGGAGTAACAGCACTTACGGCCCTGTAAGAGGGCCAATGATGCCAGTCATAAACTGGCACTTATATTTTTCCTACCAATTGTGATCTAATATGTGGTGGATTTAGGGTTCAGGTAGTGTAGCTTTGAGAATGGAAATGGGTTCTTGGTCTACTCTGTGTGGGGGGCGGACACTTCCACTTGGAAATGTTAATTAACCTCCAGCCCTAGCCCTCCGACGGAGCTCTCCAGTGGTTTCCTAGGCCTCGAGACTGCATCATGGAGTCCTTTGGCCTCATCTCTCACTTTCAGGGGCTACTTTCCTTCTGTCCTTTCTTTTCTTTCCTCTCTTTCCACAGTTGGTCACTTCAGCCCCCCAGCACATAGCACTGCGGACTCCATCCAGTTGGACCCACCAAAAGCTGCCCTACTCATCTTCCTCCAACGCTGCTTTCGATCGTGTCAGGTCCCTGCTCAGAAACCTGTGGAGATCTCCTATTTCCCACAACATCGCACCCACCCTTCCTGACTTGCCTTTCAAAGCCCTCCTCAAACTAGATTAATCTGACTTACTTAACTTTCCGCTTACTTAGTCCACTGACTGTCAATCATACTGAGCCCCCAGGGCCCATTGCCACCTCACTGCCTTTCTTCAGGCTGTTCCCCTTACCTAGAATGCCATTCCTCGATCCTTGCCTCCTTCAACTATGTCGTTCCTGCACTTTTCTGGTACACCTCCCTGATGTCTTCCTCTTTGAACTCTTAAAGCATTACAAACGTCTCTTCTATGCGTTGTAACATTTAATTAATGCCTGTCTTCGCATTGGTGGTTGTTTTATAGACAAGTCTATAAGCTTCTAGAAGTCAAAATAAGCCTTATATTCCCTATCCTTCACCTAGTTGAGTACATGGTAGGTACTATATTGAAGATCTTGTTTCACAGTATTTCTGCCCAGGTTGAATCAAGTAGAATAATTCTTATTTTCAGCCTATGTTGTGAAGTATATGTATAGCCATAGTACCAGATTAATGTTTTTAATATAAATGATTGCTACAGAGTTGATTGTTAGCTTATAAGGTTTTTATCTGCTCCCAGTCATAATTCTTCTTTAGAAAGACAGAAAGGGTCCGTGCACCTGGGTGGCTCAGTCAGTTAAGTGTTGGACTCCTGATTTCAGCTCCAGTCATGATCTCAAGGTTGTGAGATGGAGCCACACATCAGGCGTGGAGTCTGGTTAAGATTTTCTCTCTCCCTCTGCCCCCTCCCCATTCACGTGTGCGTGCTCTCACTCTCTCTCTCAAAAAAATAGAGAGAGAGAGACAGACAGAAAGGAAGAAAGGAAAAGAGCTGGGATATACAACGTTTAAATATTATTCAGTAAAATACTACTTCCTCTACACATTCATATGGTAGCTCTTATCATATGCCCACTGCATCCTATATGTTCCTCTAAACGATATTGCCTTGCACTCTCTTCCTTCCTTCCCTTTTCCTCAAACTGTGAGTTCCTCGGTGGCAGAGACTATGTCTTTTAAATCCTGAATCTGCTGAAAGTGACACAGAGCTGGTAGTCAATAAGCGCTTGTTGAATGAATGAATGAATTATAAGAGCCCTCACATGACCATGAGTGTGACATTGTTTAAATACAGTTATGGTTACCAAATGATTTATGATTTATAAACATATAAATGCTTATTTATGAAAAGACTCAATGGGTCATTTGGTAACCATAACTATATTTAAACAGTGTCACCCTCATGATTATACATATATTTTAAGTTTCAATTTATTTATTCATTTTAAGTAATCTCTACACCTAATGTGGGGCTCAAACCCCAAGATCAAGAGTTGCATGCTCTTCTGACTGAGCCAGCCAGGTACCCCAAACACTTTTATATTTTTAAGTGATAAGTGAGGGGCGCCTGGGTGGCTCAGTCGTTAAGCGTCTGCCTTCGGCTCTGGGCGTGATCCCGGTGTTCTGGGATCGAGCCCCGCATCGGGCTCCTCTGCTGGAAGCCTGCTTCTTTCTCTCCCACTCCCCCTGCTTGTGTTCCCTCTCTCGCTGGCTGTCTCTATCTCTGTCAAATGAATAAATAAAATCTTCTAAAAAAAAAAGTGATAATTGAGATAAAAAATTTTTAATTCTTGGGAGAATTTAACTCTCAATCTATTCAAAAGTTATCTTTTTACATCGACAATTAAACAGGAAATGGATAGCTGAGGTTAGACTAAGAGAAAGAATTGTTCTTGCCAAGCCTAGAGACATTTGTAATATATATTTAAAATAGGTGTAGCTATCCACTTCTAACAACTTTTCTTAAGAGTAGCACTCTTACTCAGAAGCAAAAAAACCCAAATCATCTGATTTTAAAAATGGGCAGAGGACTTGAATAGACATTTCTCCAGAGAAGAGGTTAGACATGGCCAAGAAGCACCGGAAAAGATGCTAAGTAGCACTTGTCATTAGAGAAATGCAAGCCAAAACCACAAAGAGAGACCGCCTCACCCACGTAAGGATGGCCCCTACCCAAAAAGCCAAAAAATAACAAGTGTTAGTAAAGAGGTGGACTTCTGCACTGTTGGTGTAAAATGGTGCAGCTGCTGTAGAACCCAGAGGTTCCTTTAAAAATTAAAAATTGTAAATTAAAAAAATTAGATTATATGAAATTCAAAATATGATCCAGAAATCCCGCTTCTGGACATATATATCCAAGAGAACTGAAGGCGGGATCTTGAAGACAGATCGGCACACTCATGTTCATTCCCGCGTTATTCACAATAGCCAAGAGGTGGAAGGAATGCACGTGTTCGTGAATAGATGAGTGGATAAAGAAAATGTGGTACATACAACTAATGGACTAGTATTCAACTTTAAAAAGAAGGAAATCATGTCGTAGGCTACAACATGGGCAAACCTTGAGGACATTGTGAGCCAAGTGAGATAAGCCAGTCACAACAAGACAAATACTTTAAGTTTCCACTGATACGAGGTATCTACAGTAGTCTAACTCATAGAGACAGAAAGGAGAATAGGGGGAGGGACTAGGGGGAGGGGAACCGGGGAGCTGTTCAACAGGAATAGAGTTTCAATTTTGCAAGATGGAAAATGTTCGAGAGATCTGTGGCACGACGGTGTGAATATACTTAACACTACTGAGCTGTATGCTTAAAAAATGGTTAAGAAGGTAATTTTTATGTTAAGTGCTCTTAACCATAATTTAAAATAAGATTTAAAATATTAAAAAGACTAGCGCCTCATACGTGTACACGCTGTCATCAGTCCACGCTGGCACGTTGACCTAAGCCGGTAGATGCTTAATAAATGTTTCCAGTACTGGTGGTCATTATGAAAAACATAGGAGATCATTTTCTTTTTCTGATTTATAGCACCTAATAATAAAGACTTTAGAGGTCTAATAGTGCCACTACTGTTCTGTTGAAGGATGGAACTTGTTACCAAATACTGAAAACTTCTGATAAGACTCACACAAAGTAGAAACCATTGGAGCAAAGTTATGGTAACTTCTAAGTATTAAATTATATGTATTGATGAATATAGGTGTCATTATTTGGGTTTTAATAAAATGGACATAATTGTGGCCCTTTCTATTATGTTACATGCTTACATTTTTTTGTAATGTTACATGGGATGTGGCTTATTGGATATAATTTATATCTTTTTTAAAAAGCGTAAATAAATAAAAGCTGGAATTAACACAAGACATAACAAAAACCCAGCATTAGAGAAAATGGACCTTGTTCACCAGAGAAAGAAAACCAAAACTGAGGTATCCTTCTTGCTCTCTCTGCTTCCTAGCTCCTGCAGTCGGGTTTTCCACACAACTTAATGCACGCAGGGTTACTTTCTCCAAACTACCTACTACTTCTTCTGTTGTCTTTTCCGCAGTGTGGGTTCCGTGTCACACCCAAAAAAGGGCGCACCTCTTTAACCCTTTCAACTCTTGAATCAAACACACCCTTATTAAATATGCTTTTCGCGTAAACAGTCAGCATCTGTCATTCAGCTCTGGCTCTGGGAGAGAGTGCCAGTGCCCGAAGGTGAGCTGGTGAGACCTACCCAGGATAGACTAGGAGGAGAAGGACTAGACCAAGCTCTCCTGAGGAGGAAGAAGATTGACATTGGTAATGCCCGCACAACGACATTTCACTTCCCGTCGTATGCTCTTGGTGGTTCCATAGAAAGCAAAAAAGCAGCAACATCATGGTAAGAAACTAACTGAAGTTTTGTTATCTCTTCATGGACTCTTTGTTTTTAATTTGTGCAGCATTATTATTAACGACATCAATTAACTTCACAATGTGTTTATTGTCTAGAGCTGGCAAATTCTCTGGGTTCAAAAATCCTAAGTCATTGTGAGTAGAAGGGATATAGTGGGAGGCTGAGTATGTCAGAGGCTTTGGCTTGAAGTTGAAATGAAAATGCCTCGTATGTGATCTGCTGAGTCTGCCTTTTCCTAGGTTCTTGAAAATATCGCAGGTCACCATCGACAAGCTACTCTTGTTAAATATATTTGAGTTAGTTCCATCAGCCAATTTTATAGAGCTGTTGTTAACTCAGTTAATCTGTTCTTTCCCCTGAGTTCAACTCATCCTTCTTCCCCCGCCCCTTTCCCAAATTTCAAAGGGAAACATGTCCAGCCCTTCCGAAGAAACTGGTTGGGAAACATTACACTGAGAGTAAGGATTTATTTTTATTTTTCTGCATGGCAGAAGATGGTAGAACTCTATTACACAGTCTTTTAAAATGTAGGTTAACTTTCAAATGCGTTCTTCAGTGGGCGTCGGCTGCTGCTCTTACTGGCCTGTCCCCATAACAACCTATTATGTATTGCACATACTTTCCCCAAATGAGATTTTATTAGGACACGGAAATTTATGGGACAGACTTGGCTTCTTACAACCCTGTCACTCGAGAAATACTATGGCTTTAAATAAGTTATGAGAAAAAAGCAATCTTGTAAACTTTTAAGAAAAAGAAGTTTATGTAATGTCTATTAGACTTTGCTTCACTAGTTTGATCATGGAGGCATAAATATTAAGCCCCGAGTAAGTGTTGGACATTATTGCCGTTTTCTTTGTTAATATGTCACACTGGCCCCTATCTTTGATAGGCTAGACACAATGGCTTCATAACTACACTGACAAATGTCTTTACACTAAGATATGAGCTCCTAATCTTCCTCTTGAAATCTTAACAGAATAAATACCCGTGTTTTATAAGAAATGCTTTTCAAAAATGATTCGCCTGATTTAAAAAAAATTAAACTTCTTGGCTTAAGAGCAATATGACTATAAATCTTCCAGATGCATTTTAAGTTGAGTAAGTAAAATTTCTGATATTTCGGTCAACCATCTTATTAAGATAATTGTAAATATCTAAAAGTGTGCTAAGCAGATGAATTTAAGCGTCGCCTACATGCCTTGGTAAGGACGCCTTGGGCAGGGTGGGGGAGCACTGGGAGAGGAGGGATATTGGCCAGGCTGACAATCCTAAAGGTTGTTTCTCCCTTGGGTTTCTCTGATATGAGATCAAGGTGCACGGGAGACACTGCAGGTCCTTATGGTGTCCTGGCTAGTGAGATCACATTTTAATTTGAATTCAAATGTTGAAATGGGCAGGAACCTGCCGTCTGTGTCTCCAGGCATAATCAGGACTAGGGCAGTGCTCAACCTAGGTGCACAGACTTGTCCTCCTCAAGCCCGTACAGGAGTAGTGTTTGCAAAACGCAATCCAAACGTGCAAGCCAAGGCAGAGAGAAGGCATCCGAGGCTCACGCTGCCTGCCAGGAGCAGAGTGGTGAGAGGTGATGAAATGCTTTACTTTTCAAACTGAAAGAGCAGCACCTTTCTCACGGACTTCCCATCGGCAGCATGCACGCAGTCCCAATCCCCCAAGACCTGGTCTAGTGGAAGGAGCGAGGAACAAGAGCAAATTCTGTGGGAGCAGAAATCAGGGGGCTCTTTCTGAGGGTAGAAAAGGAGTGGAAGGACCAGAAGATCCAGAGAATGGAAAAACATAGTAGACACTGAATGAAAACCCATCATTTGCTAGGCCCCGGCGAGTTAAAATATGAACTCCCCCCCAATTTGGTAGTTCTGATGCTGTTTTCTGGGCTCCCCTGGGGCTGCCCCACCCAGCCCCTGCTCCTAGGTCTTCACTCCACTTCCGGTCCTTCACCTGCTCCTCCTCCCCACCACCCTTAGCAGCACACTCTGCTTCTCAGCTCTTTCTCTGTCTAAAGTGACCTTCCTGGTTTCTCCCAGACCTTGTTCAGGGGTGTGTGTGTGTGTGTGTGTGTGTGTAAGAGAGAGAGAGAGTCAAATGCAGCCAAAAGGAACAGAGTAGAAAATGGAAGGAGAGAAATGGCACAAACATTATTAGGCATCTTCTGGTCCCACAAGCTACGTGTGACCTTGAACAAATCACTTTCCACACCACAGTTTTCGTAAATGGAAGATGAGGATGACCGTTACCACCTCCCTAGACTGTTACGAGGTAACTGGCACATGGTAGGTTCTTAAGAAATGTTAGCTGAAATACATCACAAAGAAAGAACAAGAGAAGAATAAGTATACAAGACATGTTCAGTGTCATTAGAAAGCACAGAAATGCATGTTTACCTAGTTATTGTAAAGTAGAGCACACATCAGAAAAATGTATAAAATATGAATGTAGAGTATAATGAATAATCATGAAACAAGCACCCGTACCACTAGGTGCAGGGCAGGAAGTAGCACATCGCTGCCGCGTCTTCAGCCTCCTGTGGGCCTCTCTGGTCTTCCCTCCTTCCCCTCCCTCACCACCAGGGCCAGTACAAGAGGGAGGGGAGTGGGACACTTGCCTCAGGAGCAAAGTTTAAGGGGTGCCAAAAAACTCAGCAGTGAAGGGGTACCTGGGTGTTGCAGTCAGTTAAATGTCTGACTCTTGGTTTCAGCTCAGGTTATGACTGAAAGGTCATGGGATCGAGCCCCACATCAGGTTCCGTGCTCAGTGTAGAGTCTGCTTGGGATTCTCTCTTCCTCTCCCTCCACCCCTCCCCTGCCTGGCTCTTTCTCTCTCTCTCTCTCTCTCTCTCTCAAATAAAAATAAATCTTTAAAAAAAACCTCAATGGTCAAATAATATTTTAATGTAATCTTTTATTACAATATTTTGAAAACTAAGTTAATACCAAAAAATCCATGATGAATAAAATATCAAAATTTTACATATAGTATCTCTACCGTAAGCAGTAACCATTAATTTAACTGTTACAAGCATCACATCTCTGTTTTTCTGTATACTTTACCATCTATGAATATATCCCAAGACAACGCAAATCAGTCTTCCTATTCTTGACTTTCATATAAATGGAATTATATCCTGTGTTCTCATTTGTGTCTGGATTCTTATGATCAACTTATATTTATCAGATTCATCCACTGGTTGTGCAACTGCGTTCGCTCATTTACTTTGCTGCAGAGTATTCTGTTTATTGTGTGGACGCACCACAATCAACATTCATTTTACTCTCGATGGGGTCTGGGTCTTGTTTCTTGTTGGGGGCTGTTACGAGCAATGCTGCTGTGAACATTCTTGTTCTGAGCAATGTTCGTGAGCTTCTGGATAACAGCAGTTCTCAAAGTGAGGTCAGGGGATCTTGGGGGTTCCCGAGATTTTCTGAGGGAGACTGTAATATCAAAACTATTTTCATAACAATGTTGAGGTATCATTTGCCCATCACTGTCATGCTCTCAGGAGTGAGATCCAGAAGCAACATGATGTGTAAGGATGTCTTGTTCTGCTGGCATCCTGAGTATTGTTGGGCTTTCTGACTCAGCTTTAATTTCTGGCCTGATACGTGTTGATAGATATAACCTACGTAAACAAAGGCTCTTGGGGTCTTTAAGTTTTAGGAGGGTCGAGGAGTTCTGAAGCCAGGATTCTGAGAACCGCTGCTCTAGGGAGTGTACTGAAGAGACGAATTGCTTGCTCATAGGCATACCTATCTTCAAATCGATCAGAAAATGCCACAGTGTTTTCCAAATAGTAGCACCAATTTACAGTCGGCACACGGGTGTGGAAGTGCTCCTATCGCTCCACAGCCTCTCTTACGTTTGGAACTATCATTCTTTGTAATTATTTTCCAATCTGTTGAGTGTGTAAAACTATCTCATTGTGGTTTTTCTTCTTCGTTCCCTTGATTACTAATTAGGAACGTATCCTACAGAAATAATTAAGAATATGTGTAGAGATAAGCAACAGATATGCGTTCTGCAGACTGCAGTGCATTGAAAAGAACATAAATGAGCGACTAGGAATTGTAGTACGTTAACAGGATGGAATTCCATGGAACCAGTGAAAACATTACTTTAGAAGTGTATTTTCTGGCATGAATGAACAATATACCAAAAAGTTTATATCAAATGGTATCATAAAGTGCCCTGAAAAAAAGCCAGAAAGAAAAATAATAATAATAGTGGTATCTTGGGACGGAAAAATTAAGGCCACTTTCTATTTTCTTCATTGTACTTGTTTGTATAGTCTGACTTTCAAATATGAATATGTATTTATTTTTATTTTTTTAATTTTTCCTTTTTCATCCATTTCTTCCCCCGAGACTGTGCTAGGTGTTTTACAGACATTTCAGTTGATCCTCAAAAAATCCAGGGGATGAGTAGTTCAGAAACTGGGTCTGGGAAGGAATCATTTGAGAAGGGGACTGAGGCTAGAGACAGGCCTTTGCTCTTGTCTGATGATGGTTCACTGAGGACTTAAGGAACAATTCATGGCCCCCAAACTACTTACCATTCTACTATGTACTGTTCTCTGGCTCTTGCTTGTTGATAGATGGATAAGGGATTTCTGGAAAATATGGTTGATGTGTTCATTTGACAAATATTTAAGTGCCTTGAGGGTACCATGCATTGAGGGGCGCCTGGGTGGCACAGCGGTTAAGCGTCTGCCTTCGGCTCAGGGCATGATCCCAGCGTTCTGGGATCGAGCCCCACATCGGGCTCCTCTGCTGTGAGCCTGCTTCTTCCTCTCCCACTCCCCCTGCTTGTGTTCCCTCTCTCGCTGGCTGTCTCTATCTCTGTCGAATAAATAGATAAAATCTTTTAAAAAAAAAAAAAGGGTACCATGCATTGAGAAAGGGTTAGGGACACAGTGGTAAGCGAAATTACATTCTTGTACTCATGCAGCTTATGTTCCATAAGGAAAGACAGATGACAAAGCAGACGAATCAGCACGAAGCACAGCTCAAGTAAGATGAGTGCTACGAAGGAGAAGGAGGAAGGATAAGGTTATAGAAAGTGAGGCTTCGACACAGCACGACCGACGGTGTCCACTCTACCGAGCTGCATGTACATTATGATCTGGGGGAGAAGCTTAAAAAGAGAAAGGGTAGACTTCTGTTTGTTTTCTTTATTCTGGTCCTGACCCATCAAAGGTGAGCGCTCATTAGCAATGAATGACCTGCCAAGTTCTGCAGACACGCTCACTCTTACAGAAACTGCATCGGATACCGATACGGCCGGTCTCACCTCCATCTCGGCAACTGAGGATCATAACGTAATCTTACTATTTACTTAGTTTCTATCATTTACACTCGGGCCATGAGAGGTCAGCAAAGTATCAGACCATCAGTTATGCCAGCCGCCACTGTCTTAGGGCACTTTGCGCTTTCCACAGCGTGTTCGTGTATACCATTCATGTGAATTTCCCAATAATCCTGTATGACAGATGAGGAATTTTTTGAGAGGATAAATGATTTGATCCCTATATAGTAATATTCCTGAGTTCTTTTCACAAAAGCATGCACTCTGCTTCTTAGTTTGGAATGTATTGCCAGGAAGTCAATAATTCTCACTAGAAGTTATGGAAAACTGAGAAACTTTGGGGAAAATAGGTATTAATTGGAAAGATAAAGATTGTTCCATTTTCTGGAAATAACTCCATTATTTTCTGCCATACTTTTCAATGTGGTTAAACTAACCTAAGTCTCAAGGTCACTAGAAGTCTCAGATACAGCCTAGAGTCCATAGTGCCGTATCGGAGAAGCTTCATTATTGATAGAACTGCCACCTCTAGGTTCCTTCTCTCTTCCTGGTCTCCCTTGCTTTCAGTGGACTTGATCACTAGCTGTGCCTGGCTTGGCGGGGGGCGGGGGGGGGGAAGGCATGATGCCGCAGACCTCTCCAGGGCTCCTTCCCCCTTCTTCCCAATTCATTCCCTATCTCCCTCATCATGTCATTTATACATGGGTGACCTAATTGGAGGTTATTCCTTGGGATTTGAGAACTTGGATTCTGAGACTCAATGATTGTTTTCTAAGGTTTAAAGGACTTATTTTTTTTTAATTGAGGTAAAATTGGTGTATATTGTATAAGTTTCAGGTGTACGTTGTAATTCGCTATTTGTATACACTCTTTGTATACGCTCTTTGTATACGCTACAATTCGCTCTACCGCCACTCCGGTCCCTGCGCCCTACAGCTGTGACCTTCCACTCAGCTCACCGTCACCCTTCTCCTCTGGTAACCACCAACCTGTTCTCTGTACTGAAGTCCTCCTTCTTGATCTTTGACGTGAGCAGTTGTGCAAGTCATTCTTTTAAATTGCATAAAGAACATGTTTTTTGGGTTCTGGGTCAATAAAAAAGGAACTCATTTGGCTACTTCACAATGAGCATAATTCCATTTTCCAGTCTGGCTAAGGTTCTTCACTCCGATTGGGAACTAACTAGTTGGTGATTTGGTTATGCTAATCGGGATATACATATAGTCCGGGAGGTAGTAAGAAATACTGTGCTACAAATTTCGAATTCCTCAGTCTCCTCTTAGTTACATACTATGCATAAAGAAAACACTCACCAAGTCAGGGTTCAATATCTCTGCTGTGAAGCAAATTAGTCCAGTGTGATAGTTATCTTCACCTTCGGGAGAAAACGAAAAAGTTGGTGAAACTCTGTTCAATTTACACGTAGAGAAACGTTGTGAGTTACTTGGTGCCCATCACAGGGTGCTCGGTATCAGTGAGGATTCCAGCACAGGGAACCGCACACCCGGGGAAACTGAGGAAAATAATGAGGGACTATTTACAAACTGTGGGAAAGGTGTTAAGGAAACCAAGAGGAGCGAAAGAAGCATAAGCTTCCCAGTTCTTTGCTCACCTGGCCTCTTCAAATTCCTGCCCCTAAATCTGTAATCCAGAATTTGGCGTTCTTTTTCTTAAAGAAATCTCTCAAAATTCGTCCTGCCTCACAAAATCTGGTTCTACCCCAAGCAAAGGATAGAGAATCACTGCCCTGCAGGCACAGTTGAGACCCTTCCTTCCCACAAGCCTGAAGGGGAAAGAGGAGGAAGCAGTTACTGGGGACTGCAGAGAGACAGAGAAGTAGGGCTGCAGGGAAGCCTGCCCGAGGGTAGCCACCACCATCAAACCTGGCCACACCCAACCCAGAGCACAATGGGGGGGGGGGAGCTTAGAAAACCCCTGACCTCACCCCCGTGCCTCCCCTTGATTTCCCATCAGTGCCTTCCACTGGCTGAACCAAACCAAAGCCAAAGGGTAAGGAAGTCAGTTTCTATATTCCATCATGGTCGAAGGCTTGGGCACAGGGAAGGGTGAGGAAGGATGAGCAAACAAAAATACCCACTGTTTACAGAGTTACCTAATTCTAAAGACCGTATTCCATAGTAAGTGAGAACTTACCTGCTGTCCCTCTAACAAGCCCAGGACTGAGCATGTCACACAGCGGTAACCTACTGTCTGTTTGCAGTGAGACATTCGTAAAAGTGGTGTATAAATCATAGTCTAGTAAAGAAAACTTATTTTTCTACGATACGTGATAACCTCAAATGGGAAAAATTACAGAACTAACTTTTAGAAAGCCTGACTTGTGTCTTAGGAAAATTACTTAGACTCTTTGGGTTATGGTTTGCTTCTTTAAGGTAAGGGGGAAATTCTGGTACAAAGCAGACTCTCAATAATGATGAGTGGAACGAATGTATTAAATGATCCTACAATTTAAGCACTACGATTTTGTCTTCCTTTCTGATTGATCAAGTGTCTGTGGCTTTAAACAATTAGGTTTCACTCTGCTTCTGTCAAACAGTGGCTGTCCTAATGTCAATTCTTAACTGGAACTGGGAATCTACTTTTCAAAAGAAACTCTTTACTTCTTCATTAAACCCTTCGGAGGAGCAAAAAATATTTTTAGAATAATGAACATGTAACTATTTCATGAATGATGGCTTTCATATTCTATAATGCCTCTGTTTCAGGCATTTCTGTTACCTGAAAGTTAGAACAAGCCAGGCTGTCACCTCACTGACCCAGTAATATACCCAAGATTTTCATCAACAGGATGTGATCATTGTGCGGCTTGAAGCATTAGAAAACAAACAAACAAACACGGACACCTGGCTGGTTCAGTCTGTTGAGTGTCCGACTCACGATTTTGGCTCAGGTCATGGGTCTCGTCAGTTGGCTTAGGGTCTCGAGATCGAGATCAAGCCCTGAGTCGGGGTCCGTGCTCATCAGGGAGTCTGCTTGAGACTCTCTCTCTCTCTCTCCACCTCACCCCACTTGCATGCGCATTCTCTTTCTCTCTCAAATAAATAAATAAATTTGAAAAAGAAAGAAACCCAAACATGTTGTGGTGGAACATAGAGAAGTACGCATCACCTGAAGTTATGGACAGAGAAGAGATTTAAAAAACAAGGAGAACAAGAATGAGCCGCAGAGATAGGGTGGGCAGGCATTGGGAATGCTGACAAACACCGGAAACAGCGCAGGGCAAGGGAGCATCTCCTGAGAGACAGGGAGCAGTGACAGCGGAGAGGCTCAGAAGGCCTAATAGGACGTATTACTGATTGCACCGGGTGAAGTTGCACGTAGAGCAAAAATGGTCGAATGCAGTAATTTCACATGTCTTTTGGCAAAAGCCCTGCTTGTTACTAACCATGTTACTAACCATGCTACTAACCATGTTACTCTCTGTGGGTCATCTCGTGCAAGCCTTAGTCTTCGCTCCCTGTACCAGCCCTGGAAGAGAGCATTCCAACAGCACAGATGGAGCAGCTGTGGGCCAGAGTTCTGTCTCCAGAGTCCAGCGGTAGTACATTATATTTCCTATACTCTGAGGGAGGGAACTGTATAACATATACAAGAAAAATATTTAAAGAGTTAAAATGAAAAGTCCAAGTGTTCAATTGGTCAAAGTTTATGTGAACGATTCTTCTTTTACATGTTGTATATTTGTGTGTGTGTGTGTGTGTGTGTGTGTGTGCATTCGGGGTGGTCCATATTTATTAGCACAAACAATACCGAGAAGAAAAACACAAAATGGAAAGAGAGAGAGGAGGGTGGGTAATTTGAAATGCCTGCTCCAGGCTAGGTCTGTGCCGTCAGGCATCCATCTCTAGACCCTCCCTTAAATGTACCCCCCTCTGTCCGGCGTCCTGCGGCTGGCACGGTCGGGCTGCCGCACGTATACCGCGGCCAGACGTGATTTTAATTTTCATTCTAAGTCTTTAGCATGAACATCCTGGAAGTTGTAAGAAAAGGGTAATATCTCCTCATGAAAGTCTTTCTTGCTTTTTGTGTGTTTCTCTTTCTTGCATCCCAACTCTCTACATCACATTGTCCCTCCGACTTTGACTGTTTCTCCCTTTTCTCTCCCTCCTCCCCCTCCCCACTCTCCATCTTTATTCTTTCATTGTCACATGTTTTGAAAGTATTTCTTGCTTATCAAATGGAATTTTCTAACCCTTGCTTTTACCTCCTTTGAAGGGTGGGGCACCTGGCTGGCTCGGTGGGTGGAGTGTGCGACTCTTGATCTCGGGTTGTGAGTTCAAGCCTCACATTGGGTGTGGAGCCTACTTTAAAAAAAAGTGGAAGGGTTTTTGAAAGGTGAAGCAGCTGAAATCCCTGTATTTTTTAAGCCACACAACTAAAATTATTTTTTTTTAAACCTATGCAGAAAAAAAGTTCCCCGATGCAAACACATGTACACCTGTGCTGAGAAGCTAAGGTGTTCTCAAAGTAACATGCCTCCCATCATTTCCAGTAACGCGCATTAGACTCGTTCCTCACTGTGGCTGAACTAAGGAGCTACTTTAATGGAAGGCATTTGTGTTAGAAATCTAAATGAGTGTTAGGAAATCACAAGTGTTGCAAAAAAGAGTTACTTTGTACATCAATGACCCGCCTTTGGTAGGAGGCACACGTGAGTACTTGTAAAAAGATCTTGACCTGCTTTCTCGAGCCAGCTTTGGGCTGGTAGCCAGCCGTGACCTTGAAGAAATGGAAGTTTGTGTGCCAGGAGCTACGTTGCCGAGCAGAGTCCCCACACGGGCAGAATCGAGTTGCAAAGTCTTGACCACACTGAGCCTTGCGCAGAAAAGATTTCCATTCTGTTTGGGTTTTGTGTAGACCTAATCGTGTTTCTACTAATCTCCAAGAGTGTTGGTAACTCCCTTTTGGAAGGGAGAAGGGATGTTAGTAACTCCAGTGGCAGCACGTGCTTTATGTCCACCTCTAGCTCTGAGTCCCTGTGCTGAGTGCTGGGAAAGCAGACAGGACATTTTTCCTGTTCTGAAGAGGCTTGTATTCCACGGGGCAACAAAAAGGTGGGAAACACGTAAAAGGCTTATTTTCAAACAGTATGTTAGTTACATTTTCATGTAGTATGCGCAGCATATTTTTCTTCAACCTCCAAATCTGATTTCAGATAAAGTACTTCTAAATTTAAAGCAATGACTCCAATAGGCAATCAGGTGGTTAGGGTGGGCGGGGGGAGGATGGGGGGAGCACTCTCTTTTGCTTGTATGTCCACATATTTTCGTATGTTAACAGTTCGTAGTATATTAACAATTTATCCTGTATTTCCTGGCCTTTTGTTCCCCTCCTAGCTGAGAAGTTTGCGGAGATCTCTGAAATTACATGTAACAGGATAAGGCGACTTTTACTAAGCCGCGGCTGCTGAGAGCAAATGCTGCAGCCGGTGGTTGGGAATGACAGCACAGCCCAGCAGCCAGGGCTGCGGCGCCTCCGCTCACTGCTGGCGTGGGGGCTCGTCCTCAATGCTTACACACGCCCCTAATGAGCCACGTTTCATATTAGCCAACAAGAGCACTCTAAAACGAGTCCTAGCACACAGGCCATCTCTGAGGTAGTCCTGTTGCAGACTGCACTCCTCCCCATCGGGCAGGGCTGGCTGAGGATTCCAAGTGCGGGTTCTCCGCAGTGAGGTGGGCCAGCTGCCTTATGTAAGGCGGGCAGAGAGTACATGGGAAAGAGCTAACTGCAAACAAGGTCTTGGGGTTGCAGGGCTCTGCCGTAGTCTGTGAACACCCAGCCCAAGAGCCCTCAGGACCCTGACCCAGGTGGGAGGCGAGCCTGGGGAAGAGCCTAGGAGAGCAGGAAGAACACTGATTGGCCCTCATAGCTTCTTTGCAAAACACTCCCCTTCATGACAGATTACCGTGGAAGTTGAGCGAGAAGGTGCTGGGTCCCATCCGACCTTTGGCACGCCAGGTGCAAAGACTCCTACTTAAGAAGATCCCTACTCTCTACTCGCAATCCATCTAGTTTTTCATCGCCCATTGCCATGCTCATTCTTCTTCCATGAACACTGGGAAGAAAAATCCCTGGATGAAAAGAAATGTATGCCCTGTTTTAAGAAAGGGTGTTTCTCAAAGACATGACTGTGAACTTTACTTTGGACGAACAAGGGCATCCTGAACTCTGCTCAGAGCACCTTGCATAGAGATAGGCTGGAGATGCCCAGGGACCTGTCTTCTGCTTTCCCCGGTAAATGAGGACCCAGCTCTTACAGTGACTTGAGGCTCCCATTGACTAAGAACTCCAAAATGGGCACCTGAGCCAGATGGATTGTTTCTCATGGGAAAGTTTTTTTTTAAGCAACTTTATTAAATAAGATAAAACTTATATATAAAAAATTGTACCTATTTTAAGTGTAGTTTGATGAGTTTTAAAAGACACGTACATGTGTGTAACTATCACCACAATTAAGATATAGAACATCGCCATTACCCCCCAAGTTCCTTTGTGCCTCTTTCCAGTCACAGTGTACCCCTCCACCCCCTCCCTACCCCACTGATCTACTTTCTATGATTATATATTAGTTTGCATTGTCTAGAATAGTGTATCAATGGAACCATACAGTATATAATATTTTGAGTCTGGCTTCTTCCACTTAGCATAACATTTTTAAGATTTATCTGTGTCATTACATGCTTCAGAAGTTCAGCCCTTTTTATTGAGTAGTATTCCGTTGTATGGATGTAGCACAGTTTGTTTCACCATTCACCACTGATGGGCATTTAAGCTGTTTTTGACAATTATGAATGAAACTGCTGCGAACATTCATGTATAAACAGACAAAACTCTATGATTCTAGGAAGTTCGATACACAAAACAGCAGCCTGGCAGGTGAATAAACTGGCTGCCCTTCTGAGGGGAGGAGTCAAGTAGTTGATGAGGCCAAGTTACAAAGAGCAACCGGTTTTGTAAAAAGCAGCTGTAGCCAAAAATAAAATGCCTGCACGGAGCAGAGAGGACTGCTCATCGGGCATCTCTCAACCCCATGGGAAAAATGGATTGCCACGTGATCGGCAGGACAGAGTAACACATACACTTCATGGTTTTCCTTTGACAGGGACTCAAATTGAGCTAACAAACTCAAACCTTTTTTCCTGGCTACTTCTTTAGAGTATGTTTGAAGGGTTGTCCAGGCAGCGGAGACAAAGTGCTCATCTCCAGAGTTAGAAGATTCTTGGTGGGGGCGCCTGGGTGACTCAGTCGGTTAAGCGTCTGCCTTCAGCTCAGGTCATGATTCTGGGGTCCTGGGATCAAGCCCCGTGTGGGGCTCCCTGCTCAGCAGGGAGTCTGCTTCTTCCTCTCCTTCCCACTCCTGCTTTCTCTCTCTTTCTGTCTCTCTCAAATAAATTTTTTAAAAAATCTTTAAAAAAAAGAAAGACTACTGACTGTGGAACCTTGGATAGGGATAAGTAACCTTGGCAAATGGGCATAAAAAAGTACATACCTCAAGGGCTGTTAGGATGATTAGATGGAATTCTATGTAATCTCTTTGCAAATGTCCAGCACCTAAGAGGGGCTCAGTAAGCATGAACTATGTTTGAAAATCATGTAATACCTTTGACCTAGAGTAAGAATCCAATATATTCCTTAGGTAGTTGGAATGTTTATTTTTCTTCTTAAATTACACAGTGAATTCTCCCTATATTATTTATCTAACCATTGTAGGATTGAATTATTAATCAAAATCTGGTTAGATTTTAGAAGCATATCAATTCAGTCACAAAAGTTCTCAGTGGCAGGCGCCTGGGTGGCTCCGTCAGTTAAGTGTCTGACTTTGGCTCAGGTCATGATTCTAGAGTTTTGGGATCCAGGCCTGCATCAGGTTCCCTGCTCAGCAGGGAGTCTGCTTCTCCCCCTCCTTCCCACTTGGGCTCTCTCTTCTCTCTCAAATAAATAAATAAATAAAATATTTTTTAAAAAAAAGCTCTCAGTGGCTGCAGCAACACGGGTTCATCTCATGCAGCAGCTAGCTAGTTCCAAAGCTCCTGCCAGGTGCTTCTCAAACCAAAAGAATTGCTCAGGGTTTGTTAGTAAATGTGATTCATGAGCACTTTCTCAGGAGCCGATTCTGGGGGTGTATGGCCTGCATGCAATCTCTTCCTCTGGGCTGACTCTGTCTCAGGGGTGCCCTCTGCACCTCCCCGTCCTCTGAAAGGAGTCCCCATGGTAGAGCTGAAGGAACACGGGTTGGAAGCTGAGGACTTGAGTTTGATCCTGACTTCATTGTCCCTACTCCCCCCCCCCCAACTTTGTCTCTTTGCTGTCGGAGCTAGGCTGTCACAGAATTACGTGGTGTTACACTGCCTGCCTCAGCTGTCTCAATAAACACTTGTTGACCGTGTTAATTTCCACGGCTTATCTTACAGTCTTTCCTCTTTCCCATCACTTCCAAAGTCCACTGGCGGCATATAACTCAAAGGAAATGGAGGGGCTTTGAAAAGTGATTCAGGAATCTCTCTGTAAACAGTCAATATTGTAAAAACCGCCCTGAATATTCGCCTTCCAGGAAAGGTGGGGCTCGAGCTAGCTCCTAGGGTTTAAGTGGAGGAGGTAATGCTTGAGTAATTGTAGCCACACGTGTGGTCCCGGTTTCAGTGGGTTCCTGACGCCGAGCACGCCGCCTCGCCTCGGAGTCAAGGCTGGGCTAGCGGCCCAAGCTCCCAGCCTTTCCTAGGACGGCCTCCTCCTCTTCCCGCCCGGCCCCGGCCCCCACCTACCCCCTCCCCGCACCGGGCAAACCCCGGCGCGCCGCGGCGCCCATTGGCAGCTTTGCTTTTACTGGGAAGTTCGGAGCGGCGTCCGCTTCCGGCGCGGGCCCCAGGTGCCGGCCATTTGGCCGCAGGCTATGTAAAAGGCGCACGTTTTTCCCTTTCGCGCACCCCGTGCGGACCGACGCGGGCGGCCCGGACCCCTTCCCGGGGCGGGGGGGGGGTCGGCTGCCCGGGCTCGCGCCTGAAGCCCGGCGGGGCGGTGAGGGTCCGGCCTCCGGCTGCGGTCGGCGTGGGCAGAGCCAGGTGCGCGGCTGTGCTCGGCGCCTCCCGGACCGCGGGGCGGGTACGCGAAGGTGGTCGTCCTCCAACTTCGCCCTCCTACCTCCAGCTACTCCCCGTATTTGCTCTCCTAGGAACTCCCCGCGGGGGAAGGGCCTCTCAGGTGAGCTCCAGAGCGGCCGCATCGCCTTGGGGGGACCAGCGGGCGTTTGAATGCCCGCGTGCTTCTCCCATTGGAGGAGTGCAGGCCCGGCCCGCCGGGAACCACTGGTGTGGCCACCCGCCGGCCCAGGTGCTCGAATCCTGGCTTTCTTAAGAGTTTTCACTTGCAGTGGTGTTGGACCTAGGTGGCTTCTTTCTGCTCTAGAGAAGAGTGCCAGAACTTTTTACTCGTTTTGCTTTCTTCCTACAAAAACAAAGGGTGGTGTTTCAAAACAACAACAAAAACCCTCTCCTTTGACATACTTCAGGGGCTCCTGGGTGGCTCGGTAGGTTGGGGGTCTGACTTCGGCCCAGGTCACGCGAGCTGGGGTCCTGGGATCAGCCCAGCGTGGGGGCTCCCTGCTCAGCCCGGAGACTGCTTGTCCCTCTCCCTCTGCCCCTCTTCCCCGCCCCCCCCCCCGTGCTCATTCGCTCTTTCTCAAATAAATAAAATCTTTAAGATACTTCAGCGTGTTTACTGCTGCCCTGTAGTCACGCATGACTGTTTTGAAATTGCACCTTCCTTGAGAATGTAAAAAACGATAGCTAGAGAGACCTGGGAATTGTTTATTTTGTATGTATGATTATTTGGACCTTCCTAATTTTCCTTTAAAACACAAGAATTAAAGGAAATGTTATTCCAAGTAGCGCCAAGCATAGATGGGGCTTAAGAAAAATTTGAAAATCTGAGTTTATTTTGTTGAAATAAATGTAACAAAAACACAACTCTCTAATTTTCAGTTAGACTTGTCTGTTACCACTTTGGCTTGTAGTTCTGCAGTGTACTTACTACTAAGGAGGGGGAAAATCAGATTCTCATAGTTTCTCTCCCCCAACCCCTTTTGTTTTCCAGTCCAGAGCACAACCACCAGAAGAAAAAAGGAAGCCAGTTTTGGGGAAACTTGGCAATCTGTTCACGGCTGGAAGGAGAAGGACCAGCAGAAACGGGTTAGAGAGTCCCACCAGCTCCAGTGCCAAACCAGTGTCTCCCAAAGATGTAACCTCCTCCAAACTCCCAGAAAGAGACAATAAGAGTAAACCACCGGGCAGCCAACCAAAGCAAAACGACACGTGCGAGGAGGGTTCCCCGCAGGAGCAGCCCCTGGAGTCGGAGGAGCACTCCGAGACCCATGGGCAGGTAGCCCCCCCTGACGCCGAGCTGTCACCTCGCACGAGCAGCGGCGCAGTGGCGGCGGCTGTGCAGCAGCGCCACGAAAGTGATTCACTCCAATTAGAACCTCTGGAGGCAGAGGGAGAGTCTTTCCCAGGTGCCACCACCGCTGCCAAGCAGCTGCATTCCTCACTTGAGAATTCCTCCAGGCAAGGGAACGCAGAGACGCTGGCCGGCAGTCCGGGGGAGGACGCTTCACCCGGCGCCGGCTGCGAGCAGGAGACAGGCCAGGGTGCGAGGGGTGTGCCGGGGTCGCCCACCGGGGAGCAGCCCACGGGGGGACTAGGCGAGGCCACTGACAGAGCCCCCCTTGTGTGTGCCGGGACAGGCTCTCTGGAGCCCCAAGACGCGTGCAGCCGGCCCCCCGAGGACGCGTCCGCTCCGCCAGGTGACCCTGCGGCCGAGGGCCAGGGGAACTGTTCCGGCGCGGCGCAGGCCGACGGCAAAGCCGGGCCCCGAGGGCGACACGGCCGGCCCGGCGAGCGCGCCCACCAGGCCACAGTGCTAACTTTGGACATCTACTTGAGCAAGACTGAGGCGGCGCAGGTGGACGAGCCGGGCGCGACTCCTCCGGGGACAGAGGATTGCGGCGATTCTGACGACATGGAGAAGAGGTCGGGCGGCCGCAGGTCGGGCAGGCGGAGAAGGTCGCAGAAATCCACCGACTCCCCCGGGGCGGACACGGCGCTGCCCGACAGCGCGGGCAGGGCCGACGCGGTGTTCGACTACGAGGTGGCGCCAAACGCGGCCGCGGAGAACGGCTCCGCGGAAAAGAAAGTGAAATCTCCGCGGGCGGCCCCCGACGGGGGCGTTGCCTCGGCGGCGGGCGCGGAGTCCAAGTCCAGCCCCGGTTCCAGAGGGCAGCCCCGCGGGGAGTCCGACCGGGGCAAACAGCCGCCGCCGGCCTCGTCCCCCACCAAGAGGAGGGGCAAGAGCCGCGTCCCCGAGGCCGCGCCCTCCTCGCCCGCCGGCGGCCCTCGGGCTCCCGCCAAGGAGTCCCCCCCAAAGAGGGCGGCAGCGCCGGATCCCGCCGCCAAGGGCGCCGCGGGCGACAACGGGGAGGAGGCGGCCCGGGTCATCCCCCGCGAGCTCACCGTCAAGAGCAGCTCGCTGCTGCCGGAGATCAAGCCCGAGCACAAGAGGGGCCTGTTCCCCAACCACTTCGACAGCCGGGAAGGAAGTCGAAGCAAAGAGCTGGGCAGATCGGCGGCTGGCTCTGACGCGGACGGCTTGAAGCCCAGGCACCATTTCGGCGCGGGCAGGTCGACGGTGACCACTAAAGTGACCCTGTAAGTAGCCGCGGGCCGGGGCCTGGTGGAGCAGCGGGGGTCGGCAGACGTTCTGGGTGGTGTTTCTGGGAGGCTCCGGGGTCTTTGCATTTGTGGCAGAACTCCCTGGGCACCGACTTTCCCCCTCTGTGTTTGAAACTGAGATAGTGAAGGGCTAGTCAACACAGTTAAGAAAAGGACGCGTCCGGAGCCTAGCCGGGTTGTTCATTACTGTTCTGGTAGAATGTTTCAGTGCAATGAATGTGAGAATCTCTTGAGGCTCAATGTTTACATCATCAGTTGAAAGAAGACCCCTTGGCCTGATGGGAGCTAATCTTCATTCAAAACATACACCAGCACGCCTGGATAGGGCAGTCTTGAAACACCTACACAGGGGTTCGAAAACATGGAGCAAAAACTCACGTTCAGTATGACCCGGTAGTAGCTCTGACATGTGTGAGTTTACGAGAATTCGCAGAACTTTTTCTGGAAGTTAGGGCAGCTTAAAATTTTTTTTCTAATTCCCCTCCTTAGAATGTTCAGAAGGTTAGTGGCATTTTTGCCCTCAAGTTGAAGGGTAATTCTTCAGGTAATGAAATGAAGAAAAAACAGTGTTCTTACTGGGGGACTTTGTTAAATGATAAGGACACACTAGAAGGATCAAGCTTAGCATCAGACTGACTACCTGCTGTTAAGTTCATTGATTTTTTTTTTTTCAAATATTTATTGAGTGCCTTCTGTGCATGGTACTGTGCCAGAAACTACCCCCCGGGGGGGAGGGACCTCAGACTATGACTCAGTACATTGCCCTTGAGAAGTTTATGGCCCACTCTGGCATGCACGATGCAGATAAATAACTCTATGAGGTGATGGCTAAAGGAACTGCTGAGTGGGTTATCTGCTATAAAGTCCGGGGAAGTGCAAAGCAGGAGAAATCACTGTTGGCTTTGTGGAGATGGGCTTGTGCCTTGATGCTAAATGTGGTTTGTATAGGTGGGTGGGAGGGTTCTCTATAAAACTCAAGATCCTCTCCTCTTCCCACACTCTCACTTCCCCACCTCCCAGTTAGTGCTTGTGAAAAATAAATATCTAAACTGCTCAAGTTTTTCCTACATTTGCACATTCATTAAAAGAGCTGTATTTTCACCGCATTTTGATTCTTAAACCAAATGGTTTCATTCTATTTGAATTTTTGGGCAAGTAAGCTTTAGAGTAGGAGGTCTGTTAGGTAAACACTTGAGGGAGAAGCTGCTTAATGAGTAATGTGAGCTGCCTCACCAGCTGCCAACCTGGAGACCTTCGATAAAGTCAGCTATTTATCCTGTACGGCTGTGTCAGAGAAGTAGCCGGAGTACTAATGATGCCCATTATTTGTAGAAGGCCAGTGTGACTGAACATTCAGACCTGCTACGTGTGAGCTTAGAGAAACGTTGCTGTGGAGCTGTGTAAGGACGCCTTACCTGCCTTCCAATCGGAGAAGGCCAGTGGAAAAACCAGAAATGTTACAAGGAGTAGGGTAAACAAACCTGGGAAGTGATCTTATAATGAAACTCTTCATGTGCTATTTTCTGTACAAGAACTAAATCAAATGTCTTCTCTGTGCCGATTATTTTCTACCTAAAATTTTCCCTTCGCAAGGCACTTGGCTTAATTGTGTTTTCCACAGGGCCTCATGCTTGGTGAATTGGCAAACTATTGAAATGGGATGTTAATTCCTCCTAGTTTTTTTCTGCTTGAAGGATTTTTTCCCCCCAGTTTTTTCCTCTGATTGTATTTCAAGAAGAAATGTTATTCACATTATTTTTAAAAACAATTTGCATCTGATGTTTTAGTTAAAATTATTTTACATTCCCTGAAAAAGGGACTATACAGCAGCAAGTTTGTTGATGCTGTTAGAAAAAACTTCGTCTTCAATTCTGTACCAAGTATTGAATGTTGAGATTCCTAACAGTGGTATGTTTAGAATAAGGAGAATTTTCCTCTCCTAGCCATGGCTTTTTAGACACCAGATTATTTTCCCCTCTCACATTATAATAAAGGTATTAAACATGAATTATAGAAGCCTTCCTTTTAATCAGTTTGAGCTAGGTTAATTGTAGTGACTCTTGGTAGCAGAACTTAATAGCACAGAAAGTTTGGTCGTAAAATGTATTTTGATCTTGGTGTTAATCTTTAATGTGCAGATGTGTTTCCTGTCCTTAAGGTAGCTTGTTGGCTAACCATTGGTGTTTTCCATTTACATCATAAGATATACTTTTATGTTTGACTGTTCCTTGAGTTGAGTAGTGAGAATTTTTAAAATGTATATTTACTGGTATGGGAACATCCTTCATTAGCTGATGGCATTTGTAAGCTCTCCATTTCTACTCCACTGGTTTTGGAATTTAATCTTCAAGGTAGTGCGTGTAAGTTAATTTTCCTTTTAAATTTAAGCTATGGGCCCACCGTGAGGGAGTCTAGCTATCTTATGGAGACACTGGGGAAAGCAATGCCTAAGAGAAATTCGTGAGACTTTATCAAATTTAGTATGTAAATCAAATTCCTAGAAATAAAAATCTAAATTCCTAATGCCGTATTTGGGAAGGACTCCTTAAGTCTTTTCAGTCTTCTCATTTTATCCAGAAGGGTAAGGTGTCTCACCCAAAGTCATATTGCCTGTTCCTTCAAAAGGCTCCTCTTTCTTGAAGGCCAATGAATCCTTGTGGAGGCAGCATGAGATTTCTGTGCGTCTCTACTTTTCATTATCAAGGTGGCCTCCAAAGTATGATTGCTTCAGAGCTCATGCTAATTCATTGACTTCTTGAGTAGGTAAAGCCGGAAAGGGCCAGATTTGGCCACTGAGGTCTGGGGATGCAGGAGTATAGCCTCTGAGACCAGAACACCTGGTTTCAAGCCCTGGCCCTGTCACTCACTGGGTGTATGACTTCCAGCAAATGTACCTGCCTTTTCTAGGCTTCAACTTCCTCCTCTTAAAAGAGAACATATAAAGTAGTACATTGGGCAAGCAGAGTGTTTGTCAAGCGTGTGTCAATCTGTGATTGTTAGTGGTTATTATCTCTTCATTTCAGAAACCACTAGGCCTATGGTTTAGACATTTTTTTGTGTTTAGCTTTGGAGCCCATTCTTCTAGGAAAGCTTATATAAAAGTGATAAATGAAACAGATAAGTAGAAGTGCTTCTGGTTGAAAGGAGGGGAACTGGCCCCAGGTTCGTCCCTCCGTCTCTATTGTCCACACTGCATCTGTTGAAGAGAACCCCAAGAATCCCTTCAGCCATTCCTTGGGGAAGGTGGGGGGTGGAGAGCGGACCAGCTCTGTTCTAAACTGTCTAGGTTGTTTGTGTTTTCCAGATAGAGAAGGTAGCAAGTCCAGTGAGTTCACTTGACCAAGCTCACATAGATAATCAGCGTAAGAGCAGGACCAGGGCTGGCGAATGCCGTACAGAGAACATTTTGTTCTCAGAAAGAGAACAGTGCATACATTCAAAGTTTATGATTTCCATTAGGGAGTAATAACCAAGGAACATTATAGTTTCTCTGTAGAGTGAGGGGAGACTCCCTTTGCCCCCCAAAAGGTGACCAAACCAACAATTGAGTAACTGATAATTATGGTGCATCCATATGATGGAACTTTTAGGCAGACATTTTGAAAAACTTCAAATTTTTTAGTAACTTGAAAATGTGAAAAATGTGAAATATAAGATTAAGTAATCCTTTTTTTTTTTAAAGTCAAGATCTGAAACTCTGTGACAGAATAATTCCGATTCTGTTAAAAATATTTTACTATGCATACAAGAAGACTAAATTATACTAAACTGTTAACAGGGAGATTGAGTGGTAGGAGTATGAGTGATTTTTCATTTTTTGATTTTCCAAATGTTCTGTAATGAACACACTTACATAATCAGACTAAAGTTATATGAAGAAAGATGAAGGGGATAAAATATCCAAAGAGGTAAATAAGAGAGAAATATTTTTATAATCTAGTCTTTTGCACTGTTTAAAATTATAAAATAAAAATACACAACTGATGTGTGGGGAAATCCTTTACATATTTAAAATAAGGGAGTACATTAAAAACATAAATTCAATCTAAGGTTCTTCAAGCCCTAAGACGTCTTCTGACTCTAGTGTTGAGCACCGAGCTCACATATTAGGTGCTTGGTAAACTTGCTAATCTCCCACCTCTTGACTTTCTTAGCTATATAGTTTTCTCTTCTCTCCTACAGAAGCAAAACATCCACTAAAAATAGTTGAGAGTGTATTTAGGATTGTTTGAAAATAGTTTCATAAAAAAACAAGAACGATGTTGGCTTTTCATAATAATAAATGTTTTGTAATAAATTGGGATGTTCACTTTCTAAAACTAGGTCAATAACTTTATCTTACTGCTTTATTTTTGCAGCCCGGCCAAGCCCAAACATGTGGAACTAAATCTTAAAACTCCGAAGAATCCTGACGGTTTGGGAAATGAGCATAATCCATTTAGCCAGCCAGTTCATAAAGGAAACACTGCCAACAAAATCTCCTTATTCGAAAACAAACGGGCCAACAGTAGCCCAAGACATGCTGACATTCGAGGTGCAAGGAACACTCCTGCCGGTAATAAAACCTTTGTCGGGAGGGCGAAGCTGAACTTAGCCAAAAAAGCCAAAGAGATGGAGCAGTCTGAGAAGAACGTAACGCCAAGTAGTCACCAGAATGGTGTGCTGGCGAAGGAAACCTCGCCAGAATCCAAAGTTGCTGAGCAGGAGATCCCAGAAGCAGCCGGGAGCCCCCCTGCAGGAGGGATGCGGCCCGAGCCTACGGAGGGTCACGCCCTCGGTGCTCCGCTTCCCCAGGGGGATAGAGCAGAAGTGCAAGCAGATGCTGGCTGCCCGTCCGAAGCGGTGGTTACTGCTCTCATTCCTGGCGGGGACCCCAAGCCCTTAGGAGAGGATGACTCAAACGCTGCAGACAGCAAAAGACTTGCGCTCAAAAATATGACCGATCCAGCCCAGGACATTCCCGCCATTCTTGATACCAAAGATTCCCCTCCAACAGCCCGACCACAGCCACAGGATACATTTTCTGACTCACAGCCCCCGGCTGAGTCATCTAACGGGCCTTCTCTCTCACAGCCTGCTCCCAAAGACGCGTGTGTTCGAGCTCCCGAAAGCAATGCTCCACGCACTGATCTCGAAGTGTCAGAAAACCATAAGGAATGTGTTCCGCCTGTGTCCCATAAGAATGAGGAGAAAGTGCCGCCCTCCAAACTTGCAGGAGGAGGAGAAGAGGGAGAAGCAAGCCCTCCTGCGTCTACAGAGCCCAGCCCGGAAGCTGCGGGAACTGAGCGGCCATCCAAGGTCCTGGTCCAGGTCCGGTCCTTCGTGCTCCCCTTGGAGAGCACTCAGGATGTGGGCTCCCAGGCCATCTCCGAGAGCTCTGAAGTTCGAGAAGCACAGTTGCCACGTTGTCACAACGATGAACTTGAAGTGGTTTCTGTTGCAAGCTGTGCTCCCCTGAAAGAGGAAGGGCTGGGCAGCGAGAGCCTATCACCCAAACACAGTCATTGCAAAGAGGAACATGCAGCAAAATCTGGCCCACAAGTCATGCTGCCAGAATCAGAGAAAACTCTGCTTATCCAGGCTCAAAGTCAGGGCGATGGAAAACCCCTGAAGGCTGACTCCAGCCCCCTCGGCTCCCCTGGCAGCAGAAATCATTTAGAAACTTCTCAAAGGCCAGATCAAAATGTTGTGAATGGCCAGGCCAGCCCTGCCAGTCTTTTGAACCTTTCTGCGGGTAGCGATGACAGTGTCTTTGATTCTTCTTCTGATATGGAAAAATTCACTGAAATTATCAAAAAGATGGACAGCGCCGTCTGTGTGCCTCAGAAGAAAAAGAAAGCCAGGGTGCCCAACTCGCCTGCCCCTCCCTTTGTTATGCCTCCTATTCATGAGGACAACTTAGAAAAGGTGTTAGATCCCAACGTGTTTACCTTTGGTTTGGGGAAGAAGAAGGAAAGCCAGCCAGAAATGTCACCGGCTTTACATTTGATGCAGAACCTTTACACAAAATCCAGCCTGCGGCCCAAACGCTCGTCCACCGAGCAGAGTATCCTCTTCAAGTCCACGTACACTCACACTAACGGGAAAGACGAACCTCCAGAGACCAATGACAAAGAGAACAAAGATGTCCCCAACGGTGGAGTCAAGAGATCGAGGCTAGAAAAAAGTGCACTCTTCTCAAGCATGCTGCCTTCCTTACCGCAAGACAAAATCTTCTCTCCATCTGTGACCTCGGTGAGTACCATGACCACATCTTTCAGCACGCCTCAGAGCACTTCTCTTCCTCGGGCCTCGGCGTTACCGCCCGGGGCGGAGGGGGCCCCGCCCTGCGGCGCCGGCAAAGAGCCGCCCACCCTGCCACCCAGCCACGGCAAGGTCTTCAGTTTCAGCTCCACAAACGCATCTGCCTCTCCACCGGGTTTGAAAAGCACAAGCTACATGGAGAAATACCTGCCCAAAGAGGAAACCAAAGAAGACCTGGGTTCACGAAGCAGCCTACACTTGTCAGACACCAAATTTCCTGAATTTTCTAAACCGAAGAACAGTGATGATCTGGAAAAGGCTAATCGTGTCGATAGCGTTCTTAAGCCGAACTTGCCAAACTATGGAAGTAGCGACACGGACTTCATGGGTCTTTTCAAATCCAGCCGGTTTGACCCAAACGTGTCTTTTTCTGCAATGTCATTATCAGACACAACCGTAAGTAGCAACATATTACCGTTTATTGGGGGTATTTATAAAATGAGAGGAGAGAGGGGTGATGAGCAGTTCATGTTCTTTTAAATGGTTGTGAGTGTGAATGATTGTTTTCTATTCATTTATCACATTGAAAACCTACCATGTGTATAAAGGACCAGTGGGGGCTAAGAAAAAAGGTGCTAAGATTTCTGTCTTCAAGGTGTTGGTACTCTAGTGGGGAAAATAAGCCATACATATTTTAAGGCTTACAAGTTTATATGTTGAATTCTGAAAGGTGTAGGTGAGGTACATTGAGAGTTTGAGACAAACAAGTTTTTTCTAACCTAGTTCTGTGTAAAAATGTTCAGTGCTCTACTTGGAATTTCGAAGATCTGTGAAGTTTCTTTGTTTATTCAGAAAAGCCCCACCAAGAAGTCTTATTCCTGACCCTTCTCTTGTGATGTAAGATTCACTCTTTCTTTCCACAAGTCACATTAGCTGATTATCCCCTGTAATTCAGCAAGTCATTTCTCTTCACTTGGAAGTTTCATCAGGGAAACAGTTTTTCCTGCTAAGCTGTTGGGGTAGAAAGAATTTTGGCCTACATCGGACCTTTCCTTTCATGGTGCAGAGAGGCCAGCAAAATATGATTTTGAGGAACAGTTACGATTTCTCCATCTTCTTTTATCTGAATTCCAGAAGTTGTTTTCTTTACTGAGTTTTTGGTGTGAATTGTGTGTCTTTCTGTTACCAAGCATGATACTCAAGTAGTGGGAGGACAATGAATGAGGAAGGCAGAATACAAGTTCTAGAGAGCAGCTCTGCCAGCCCCAAAACAGAGTGGACCTCGGGATTCCTGTTGCCCACGCTGTGAACTAGGCTGTCTGGCCGGTGTAGACCGTCCTGCAGTACAGTGTAATCCACCAGAAGATATCGTGCCCCCTTCCTCACTTGAACAGGCACTGCAGCGTGTTTCCCTTTGTTGCGTGGGCTTTGGCTCAAGCCTAGCATAGAATATCATTTTGGAAGTTCTTTCAAAACGTATGGTTGGGTGTCTAGTGGAAGTTCAAATCCTCCTTTTCAAAAATGTTCAAACTTTTGGGTCTCAGGACACCTTTATATGTAAAAATTATTGAGGGCCCTAAGAGCTTTTATTCACATGAGTAATGTCTACTGGAATTGATTACATTAGAAGTTAACGGTAAGAAAAATTTAAAGCGTGAGAACACCTGAGCACGGCTTCCATTAACCATCAGAGCAGTGGTGTCCTCACATGTCCTGGGCCCTCTGGAACATTTTACTGCACTCTTGTGAGACAAAGAGACAGAAAAAGGAAAATACCCTCTGATGAGAAAAGTTTTGACCTCATTGACTTCCTGAAAGGTTCTTGGGGCTCTTCCGAGGGCCCCAGGACCACACTCTAAGAACCACTGCTGTAAACAGACAAAACTGAGTCAGCCCGTAGCACTCGGAAATCAGATTTTTAGGTATTTCCCTCAAGCACAAAATTTCCACTGGTCTGCTTACCATTCATTACGGCGCCTTTTCTCTTTTTAATCATACTTAAGATCGCTTCTCTTATTTGATAGCAGTCTGATGAGTCTGACGACAGAATACACAGTTTCTCCATGGAATCCCTTGAAAAATCAAGCCAAGTGGAGTAAACAGGAGGAACAAAGTGTTTATACTTTCTCTAAGTCTTTTTATGGTTAAAAATTTTTATTTTTTGTTTTTCCTTAGGTCTTGGGCTTTGTTTACTCTATGACTCTTCTATTTTTATTGTCTTACCTGAGTTTTGTTTTAAATTTCAGGCCTTTTCTTCAGCTTATCCACTTCTAATGTGTATGGATAAATAAGTAGAGGCCATTTTGATTTTTAAGAGTGTTCTACTGAGGCCTTCCTGTGGTCTGTGGCATGCTGTGCCATGGCATGATGCAAGAGCGATCAGATCAGAGGCAGTCCTTAGAATAAGCACCCAGGTCAGCACTGAAAGTAGTCTGTTTTATGATATTTTTTCATGTATAATTGCTATTTTTATTATCTTATGCATTTCTGGCTTCACTGGTCTTGCCAGATGTTCTTGAAAATGATTAGTTTTGGAGCCATGCAAAAACATATTTTGTCCTTCAGAAAGGGAGGATTAAGAATACTCTGTGAAGGGGCGCCTGGGTGGCGCAGTCGTTAAAGCGTCTGCCTTCAGCTCAGGGCGTGATCCTGGCGTTCCGGGATCGAGTCCCACATCAGGCTCCTCCGCTGGGAGCCTGCTTCTTCCTCTCCCACTCCCCCTGCTTGTGTTCCCTCTCTGGCTGGCTGTCTCTCTGTCACATAAATAAATAAAATCTTTAAAAAAAAAAAAAAGAATACTCTGTGAAATATACATTGTGATATGTACTATAAGCACCCTTTTATTGAGACTAATACTTGTTATGTGGGGGTAAGATGTTACAATCCAAAGACAACATTTATAGATTCAGATAAGGTGTGAACACATAAAATTGATGTAGCTCCTTCTAGATACATGATTAATACTCCATAATTTCTCTGTATTTGACATTATACAGAGATTGTTTGAATTATAAATTCTTGGTTGAATTCTTACTCTGTGAACTGATGTAAAACATAGGTCTGACTCTTGGGCCCTGAATTTTCTAGATTGGTGGAAAATGAGGAGAAATTGAGGAGCGCCTGGGTGGCTCAGTTGGTTAAGTGCCTGACTCCTGATTTGGGCTCAGGTCATGATCTCAGAGTTGTGGGAGCAAGCCACGCATCAGTCTTCTAGCGGGGTGTAGAGCCTGCTTAAGATTCTTTCTTTCCTTCTGCCCCTTCCCCTCCCTCTTTCTCTCTCTTCCTCTCCCACTCTCCCCCTCCCTCCCTCCCTGTCTCTCTAAAAACAAACAAACAAAGAAGAAGAAATTGAAATGGCACATTTAGTTAGAGGAGAAAAACTACTCTTAATTTAATAGCGCAGACTCAGAGCTTTAATACAGCTTTGGCACAGATCAAGGTGGACTGTTTCAAAATGGATGAATTTCGAGGCAAAGAGAAACTGCAGAGTATTACACAAAGGTTAATTTGTTGTGTTTTTGTTCATCTGATTACAGACACTTAGAGGAAGTCTTGCAAATAAAATCAATCCCCGACCTGGAAAGGTAAGATGATGCTCCGTTTCTAGGCTAGATTTTATTTTGGTCTGATGACGTTCAGCCAGGTGCTGCCACGTCCATTTTCTTGTAGGTAGTGA